>NC_041390.1:89648258-89685758 GCF_002162155.2 Triticum dicoccoides
GACTGCAGCTAAGCCCCCGAGTGAGAGGCTTGCTTTTTCAACTTAGGCGAGTACTGGACTGCAGCTAAGCCTCCGAGTGAGAGACTTGCTCACCACTTGGTAGGATTTTTTCAACTTAGGCGAGTACTGGACTGCAGCTAAGCCCCCGAGTGAGAGGCTTGCTCATCACTCGATAGGATTTTTTCAAGTTAGGCGAGTACTGGACTGCAGCTAAGCCTCCGAGTGAGAGACATGCTCACCACTCAGTAGGATTTTTTCAACTTAGGTGAGTACTGGACTGCAACGAAGCCCCCGAGTGAGAGGCTTGCTCATCACTCGGTAGGATTTTTTCAACTTAGGCCCTATTTGTTTCATAAGTCCTAGGACTTTTTAAGTCCCAACTTATAAGTTATAAATCCCTAACTGTTTGTTTACAGGGACTTATAAGTCCCGAGTCCCTACCTATTTGTTAGCAGGGACTTATAAGTTGATAAAACACTTGTTCACATAACCCTTGTTCATACAAACGAATTACAGAATAGTGACAACCGAAATAACACTTGTTCATACAAACGATTAACACTTGTTCATAAGAACCACAATAAGAGAGAGTACATAAGAACTGAGATAAAAGAAATTACATAAGCAAACAACACTTGTTCATAACACTTGTTCATACAAACGACTAACACTTGTTCATAAGAACAAAAATAAGAGAGAGTACATAACAATCGAGATAAAAGAAATTACATAGGCGAACAACACTTGTTCATATCATTGTTGTTTCAAGGACCACAACCCATCAGCCACCCAAGCTCTGAATTGATTCATAGCAGCACTGTCCATCTCATTTGTTGAATCATTTGTTGAATCATTTGTTGTGGTCGTTGGCATAGACAATGGTACATAATTTTCATCTTGATCACACTCGTCGAATTCTATATCGGGGAGTTGACTTTGTCTAATAAAATTGTGCAGTGCAATGGAAGCCACAATGATTTTGCTTTGTTTCTGTTGTGGATAACTAGGCAAGTGAAACAAAATCCTCCACTTGTTCTTCAAGACTCGAAAACACCTCTCGACGACATTTCTAAGTGAAGAATGGGTGAAATTGAAGTGTTCCTTTTTTCCTCTAGGCATTGTGCCATCACGGTACTCCTGGAAATGATAGGTTAAACCCTTGAATGGTGCAAGATAACCCGGTCTATTTGGGTACCCTGAGTCCACAAGATAAAACTTATTAGGTGGAGGTTTTGGAAACTTGTCACCAAATCTGGATCGGGCATCATTGAAGACCCTCATGTCATGCACTGATCCTGGCCAACCAGCTAGGACAAATGTGAATCTCATATCAAAGTCACACACACATCACATTCTGACTCTTCTCCTTATGTCTATTCCTCTGCTGGGCAGCAGTGGCAAGTGGTACCACAACTTGTATGTGTGTCCCATCTATTGCACCAATGCAATTATCCATAAATGGTGCATACTTTCTAGATCTTAATTTGGAATGCACAGTTCTGAATTGACGATCTACTGGCCTGATGATGTCTTTTGCAAGCTTGATCAGACATAACAAAACCTTATCAAACTTACTTACAATTGTCTCCAATGACCTAATAAATCTGTTTTCTGCTTGTCTTACAGATTGAGGGGAACCTACTATCCAAACAAACAGGCCTAGAGACTCAAACTCAACTAATGACATTTTTTAGTGGACTTCAAACCATAGGAATCAACAAGCACACTATGCAATTTCTCAAACACTGGTCTGTGCATTCTAAACATGTTGTAACAAGCAGTTTCGTTGCCTAGTGTTGTCATAACCCAATCATGCCCAGTCTATATTGGTACTCTTCTAGGTCCTTTGTTACCGTAAGAGTTCAAGTAGTACATACCAATCAAGCAGACCATCTGCATCATTCTTCTCTTCCTTTTTTGGTGCATGAACAACATCAGTGCTTCATCATCACTGCTGCTCCCATCATCACTGCTGATTCCATCAACACTGTTGTCATCATCCTGAAACATGCAAACATTAGTGCAACTTCTTCATCATGCACCACCTCTTCAACTTGAAAACATTAGTACATGCATGAAAAAGGACACACAGTAACATGCAATGATCATTTAAAAAGGACACACAGTCACACAGTACAGGTCCATTACATAAATTAGAAAAAGGACAAACAAGATCACTACTACACTAGGACAACTTCTTCATCATGCACCACCTCTTCAACCAAGTCAGTCTAGCCTGATCACTTGAAATGCTCTAAAATATGACTTTGCTTGCCTCATCTGCAAACAGTTGAGTTGCCATGAAGTACTCAACACTTGTTTCTTCTGCACCACATTTAACTGCCAACATTTGACAATGAGTAATGGATTCCTTAGTGTTGTTTGCTTTATTCTCCTTTGCCTTGTCCTTTGCTTCCTGCCTTTTGTTTGCATATTTAGTGATCATGTCAGAAGTGTTCTCACTATTCATAGTATTGATGAGCCCTGTCATTAGTTTCACCATTGGGCTCTTGTGTTTCTTGCTGACTGTTCACCGCCGCTGCTTCCCCTCTTCCTGCTGGTGGTGCTCATTGGACTCTCCTCATTCCCATCATCGGCAACAACATATTCTTCTTCATCTTCATCTATGGGCACATAAGCTGATGATCCATCAACTGCCACACCTTGAAATAGCTCTATTAGCATATCCAAATACTCAAGATTGCCACCCTTGAATTTTCTGACATCTGGTCTCTCCTGCAACATTAGTTAGGTAATTAGGACAAGGCTAAATAATGTAACCAGGTGTGAGCAATTCAGATGTATTTTGCAGAATAATGTATGTACCTTAATTACTTTTTTCCACCACTCATTCGATGCGGTTATAGCTCCATCTCCAGTACGGCCACAACCTGTTTGCTGCCCCAACCACACCCAAGCAGTATAGTGGCTCTTGAGTCTAGTTATGCAATTTTTGAATTGCTTGGTAGTATGGAGGAGGCCAGCACGCTGATAAATTTTTTTCTTCATGTTATTGTAGGCTCTACTTGTCCAAGTACCATTCACACAGTGCCCATCCCTAGCTTCCTCACAGGCGATGTTACAAAATAGAGTAATATGCTCGTCTCTCCAATCAGCCTTGGCAATGTTTTTCTAAACAAAAAATAACAAGTACACAATTCAAACAAAAGTAGAATCAAGCTGGTTCAAATTCTACACCAAGGTATACCATTGTACACACAATTAGCTAGCATATAAAGAAGATGAATTTGCACCCTGTGATAGAAAGCTAACTATGTATACCAATCAGAATTTTACCTCTCCAAAAGCAAAATCCTCATCTTCATCTTCAAAGCCTTCATTCTCATCAACATCTTCTGAAGATGCAGCAGTTGACAACACACGTTGCTTCCCCGCAGCTTTTCCTCTACTGCCGGCCAACGAGGACCCATGGGCTCGACCTACACCGCGTCCGGTGACCTGCGACACGGCCCTCCCACGCCCTATCACGCCTCCCTCAACAGCAGATGCACTCGGGGCGACGAACGGACGCAGGTGAGAGCCAGCTCGGCCTCCGAAGTTCAGAGACCGTGCTCGGCCTCCTCCGCCCTGAGACACGGGCCTCCCACCACCAGGTCCAGTAGGAGGAAGACCATGGCCGACGGACTGGTCGAAGAGGAGTTGCTGGTACGAGCCCAACTCCGAGAAGTCGTCGACGTTGTGGTTGAGATCCAAGAATCCCATTCCCCTCCCAAGATTTCCCCCAGCGGATGAGCCCTGCGATGCTTGATGATGCACGTGGAACTGAGACGAGAAGGGGATCCGGTCCTCCTCATCGTTGGCCATGGCGGCGGCGCTTCTGGGTACCGGGGGCGGCGGTGATTTTGGGTGCTGGGGGCGGCGGCAGAAGGAGCGAAAGGGGGCAGGAGCGATGCGGGGTAGGAGTGATGCGGGACGGGGCGGGGGAATCGATGGATAAGTCCCAATAAGCTCCTCCCTGAGAGTCTTTTTTGATAAGTCCCAAATCACCACTTTAAGTCCCTATAAGTCCCTCCTGTTTGGTCTAGATGGGACTTATAGGGACTTAAATAAGTCCCAAAAGCAATAAGTCCCTTGAAACAAATAGGGTCTTAGGTGAAACGGATTCGCAGCTAAGGATTTCAGAAACAAACGTAAGCAATCGACAATCATTTTCAGAAGACTGTAAAAACTCTTGTCTTTGATAAACAAACTACAAAGGTGCTTCTTATTACATCTCAACAGACTGAGTGTTTAAGTATAAAAGGGGCGGAGCAGCTCCGCATTCCAAGCGTGCGGCTCGTCTTTCTTGTGCTCGACGTCGTAGAGGTTGTATGCTCAATTGTGGAGCACTCTGGTGACAACGAAGGGGCCTTCCCAAGAGGGAGCAAGCTTGTGTTGTTTCTGCTGATCCACTCGGAGAACCAAGTCTCCCTCTTGAAATTCTCGACCCCTCATGTTTCTGGCATGGAATCAACGCAGGTCTTGTTGATAGATGGTTGATTGGACCAAGGCCATCTCTCTTTCTTCTTCCAAGAGATCAATGCTACCTCTTTTAGCACTGCATTGGTTTTCCCCGAAGAGGAAGGGATGATGCAGCAAAGTATCATAAGTATTTCCTTTAGTTTTTCAGAACCAAGGTATCAATCCAGTAGGAGGCTACGCGCAAGTCCCTTGTACCTGCACAAAACAAATAAATCCTCACAACCAACGCAAATAGGGGTTGTCAATCCCTATGAGGCCACTTACGAGAGTGAGATCTGATAGATATGATAAAGGTAATATTTTTGGTAAAGATGCAAAGTAAAATAAAAGCAAAGTAAATAGCAAAGTAGTAGGAGAACAACATGATGAAGATAGACCCGGGGGCCATTGGTTTCACTAGTGGCTTGTCTCGAGAGCATAAGTATTCTACGGTGGGTGAACAAATTACTGTTGAGCAATTAACAGAATTGAGCATAATTATGAGAATATCTAGGCATGGTCATGTATATAGGCATCACGTCCGAGACAAGTAGACCGACTCCTACCTGCATCTACTACTATTACTCCACTCATCGACCGCTATCCAGCATGCATCTAGAGTATTAAGTTAAAAACAAAGTGCGCCTTAAGCAAGATGACATGATGTAGAGGGATAGACTCATGCAATATGAAGAAAACCCCATCTTGTTATCCTCGATGGCAACAATAAAATACGTGCCTTGCTGCCCTTACTGTCACCGGGAAAGGACACCGCAAGATTTAACCCAAAGCTAAGCACTTCTCCCATTGCAAGAAAGATCAATCTAGTAGGCTAAAGCAAACTGATAATTCGAAGAGACTTGCAAAGATAACCAATCATACATAAAAGAATTCAGAGAAGATTCAAATATTATTCATAGATAGACTTGATCATAAACCCACAATTCATCGGTCTCAACAAACACACCGCAAAAACAAGATTACATCGAATAGATCTCCACAAGAGAGGGGGAGAACATTGTATTGAGATCCAAAAAGAGAGAAGAAGCCATCTGGCTACTAACTATGGACCCGTAGGTCTGAGATAAACTACTCACACTTCATCGGAGGGGCTATGGTGTTGATGTAGATGCCCTCCATGATCGATCCCCCTCCGATGGAGCTTCGGAACAGGCCCCAAGATGGGATCTCATGGATACAGAAAGTTAAGGCGGTGGAATTAGGGTTTTTGCTCCTGTTCTGATTGTTTGGGGGTACGTGGATATATATAGGAGGAAGAAGTACGTCGGTGGAGCAACAGGGGGCCCATGATGGTGGCGGGTGCGCCTGGTAGGTTAGGGCGCACCCCCCTACCTCGTGGCCTCCTGTTACGTGCCTTGATGTAGGGTCCTAGTCTCCTAAGATGTATTCAATGAGAAAATCACATTCTCGAAGGTTTCATTCCGTTTGGACTCCGTTTGATATTCCTTTTCTTCGAAACCCTAAAACAGGCAAAAACAACAATTCTGGGCTGGGCCTCGGGTTAATAGGTTAGTCCCAAATATAATATAAAAGTGGATAATAAAGCCCAATAATGTTTAAAACAGTAGATAGTATAGCATGGAGCAATCAAAAATTATAGATACGTTGGAGACGTATCAATCAACTGCATCTTGTCATGCTTGTTCTGCTTCTTCCTCTGAGAAAAGCTCAACTCGGGGTGCATTGTGGAGCAAGTCACTCGGAAGTACAGCTTCGGCTCCATAAACCAAGAAAAATGGGGTTCTGCTAGTCGACCGATTGGGAGTTATCCTCAATCCCCACAATACTGATGGAAGTTCATCGACCCGGGCTCCTGCTGTGTGTTTGAGGTCACGCATCAGTACGGGTTTCAGTCCTTTGAGAATCAATCCATTTGCTCTTTCAGCTTGTCCATTCGACTGGGGATGGGCGACTGAGGCATAGTCGACTCGAGTACCTTGTGAAGCACAGAAAGTTCTGAACTCATCAGAATCAAAGTTTGATCCGTTGTCAGTGATGATGCTGTGTGGAACACCATATCTGAATGTTATCTCTCTAACGAAGCTGGCAGGAGTACTGCCATCAAGGTTCTTGATAGGCTTGGCCTCAATCCACTTGGTGAACTTGTCGACTGCTACAAGCACATGAGTGAATCCACTCCTACCAGTCCTCAGAGATCCAACCATGTCCAATCCCCAAACAGCAAAGGGCCAGATGAGTGGAATGGTCTTCAGGGCCGACACAGGCTTGTGAGACATGTTGGAGTAAAACTGGCAACCTTCACATTTGTCGACTATTTCTTGTGCCATCTCATTTGCCCGTGGCCAGTAAAATCCCGCTCGGTATGATTTGGCCACAATGGTCCGAGAGGACGCATGATAACCACAGGTCCCCGAGTGGATGTCGTTGAGGATCACTCGACCTTCTTCGGGCGTTATGCATTTCTGGCAAACTCCAGTCACACTTTCTCTGAACAATTGTCCTCTTATCTAAGTAAAGGCTTTAGATCACCGGATGATCTGTCGAGCCTCTTCTTCATCTTCTGGGAGTTCCCTTCTAAGAATGTATGCGATATATGGTACTGTCCAATCGGGGGCAATGACCAAAACCTCCAAAATCAAATCGACTATGGCTGGAACCTTGATTTCAGTCGGATGGGTGGCACTCTTCGGCTGTGGGGGCTCTTCAGTGAAGGGATCTTCTTGAACTGAAGGTGTATGAATGTGCTCCAAGAACACATTGCTAGGGATGGCTTCTCTCTTGGCACTACAAGAAATATGTCAACTTGTGACCTTGACTATTGGTCACTGAAAGGTCATTGTTTTTCATTTGTGACCTTTTTGTGACCAAAAACAGAAGGTCAAAAGCTGGCGGTCGTAAACTAAAATTAACGACCTTCTCTCTGAGAAGGTCGTAGACATTTACGACCAAAACAGAAGGTCGTTGAACCCATGACCTTTTGTTGTCACTGGCTGTCTGCCCAGGCCACGTCGGATCCGACGTGGCAATCTGACGTGGCAAAATTGCGACCAATTGAAAAGGTCGTTAATTAGAATCAGCTCGGTCCATTTCGGTGCTTTAAATGGGCCGAGCCCATTAATTTAGCCTTTTTAAATATATATATATATATATATATATATATATATATATATATATATATTGTTAATTTTCGCTAGCTACATGGGCCTGGCCCAACATTTGCTGCCTTTTTTATTTTTATGAAATTTGACATTCAATTTCTTGTTGGGCCACGGCCTTTTACAGTCCAGTATTTTTTTGGCCCTCGGCCTTTTACGGTCCTGTTTTTCTTTTCTTTTTTGCCTCTGCCTTTTACAGTCTAGTTTTTTTGGCACTCAGCCATGGCATTTTAATTTAGGACTCATCACTCTTAAGTTCTGTACATGCGTCATTTTCAGTCAATTTCCAGTTCAAATATATGCTATAAATGCAGAATATTTCTCAATACAGCCAAACTTGGTACGTTACAATAATACATAGTGTCCAGTTTTCTAATACACAAAAAGATCAAAAATAACAAGCTCCAATGAGGTACTCGTTGCTGGGTGCTTCTTCATCATGGGACTTGCTGGGTGCTTCAACACTTGAACAAAGGACATCTACAGCTTATAAATAGAACAATTAGGAACAAAATAAAAACAGAACATTTTGCATTTGGTGCGAAAATGGTTAGAGCAAAGAGGAGCTTCAGCAACAGAGAAAACATTTGCAGATTGATATTTTTGTTTGACTCATGTACTACTACTCCCTTTAATTTTCAGGACTACATATTCTGAATCAACTAGTAGTGGTGGTGCTCAATTGCCACTGTTCAGGTCAATGGTAGATGCAGGCAGGTAATTAAATTTAGAAAATTAGCTAGCCTGCTCTCATGGAAGTTTTCAAAAGACCACACTGATCACGCAAGGACTCTTGCTAGCATGAACCATGAAAACTGTTGAAAATAGAACAGTTCACAAGAGAGCAAGAAAATTCTAAAGTAGCACATAGGACCACACCTAGAAAGCCTAATACACACACATAGGCTACTTCCAAGGTAGAAGCCTGAGAAGTTGTTCAATTCTCAAATTTAAGGAATAAGAAGAAACGACAATCTAGGTTACATGCTGCCTACATTGTGTCTTATATCACGGTCTAAATGAAACACAGGAACATGGTTCCATGTATGAGTAGAGAGGGGAGACGGTTCAGCTATACCAGAAGCGGCCCAGTGTCAATGCATGTGTCGCAAACACAGCACGACATAGCAGGGTCCTGTACATGATGATGCAAACAAAGTCGTGCCAATTTTATGGCGTGATTACATAAGTCAACAACTGAATCCCCAACTGTATTTGCATATACTGTAGCAAACTAGATTGATATTATTTTTTCTTTTTCGTTGAGCTTGTGATTCAGTTAGGCATCCATGGGTGGTAGGAATGCAAAGTGCAGGTAGCAGTAGTGTACAACTAGCTAGAAGAGGACTAGGAGGAGCAAAACCAAACCTTTTTCTACTGGATTTTGAGGCGTTGGAGGTGCATCTTAGATTCTCCTGCAGAATAGCAGTGAGGAGGCTTCACCAACAGAGCAAAACCAAGGACAGAACTTGCTTCTCTAGATTAACATTGGCCTTCACCACACACTCATACTTGTCCTGCAAATAATGCCATCATGAGTTCAACATCAGCTATCCACCTGCCTTTCAAATTAGTAACCATATACAACAAAATAATAAGTTGTGAGGAGCAAATTAGAAACCATCATCCATTGACTCGTTGATTTGTTTGAAATGAAGCATATGTTATGATTTGTTTGATACACACAGTTCTGCAATACAGGAGAGAAAAACATAAGAGTGTATCCTAAATTGCAAGTAAAGTGGTACAAAGCATGTGAATTGCAGCAAATTTTAATTGTTATTCTGCATAACTCATAAATGGTGATGCATAGTAGCATACTATCAGCTCTATAGTCCTACTGAGAATCAACTACCAAGAGGATATTAAAAAAACAGACCCTGACATATTTTAGGACAAACAACCACAACATGAAATAAGCCTGTAAAAGATAGCATGTCCACTTGGATTTACGGCCGTACACATGTATGTAAAAATGCAGAACCAGTTAAAACAGTGTAGAATAGTTGATGATCCTAAGATCCTACCTACCCAGCACAGAAATGCAAAACTTTTAGTAGTAACCGCTAAATATACATGTTACGAGGGGTGATAAATAATTACACGGCAAAAGCATCATCCTCCATGTTCCCATCAAAAATTCTTCACCACACACTCACACTGGTATTGATCATGCATGCATCACCTTAGGAGTATATATGCAAGTAGAACCTAAAACAACGGGCACTGAAATTAAGAACAATTCTCTCTCTGTATATGCATACGCTCCTCCTCGTGGGTACTATAGCACCGAGGTCTTGTGCCAGCAGCGGAGCCTTTGATGTCGTAGAACTGTTGTTACTGATGATATGATGATGCAAGTTATACAGAATTATGCTATGTTCACCGCTACAGTATAAATACATGATACTACTAGCCACAAGGAAGTTCAAGCAGTGAAACTTGAATAATGCTGCTTGAGAACAGTAGTAAGAAAATGCAACTTAGATAGACTGTCATAAGAATAACCCGATAGATCCCTCAAATCTGACAAATCTAGATACCATCCCCATACTGTAAGTGTGGACTAGCATCATGAAACAACCAGAGATTCAGAACAAGTCTTGGCTCTGAAATCCTTATAATCGAGGGAGGGGTGAATAAACAGCAGTAGCGAAGAGGAGGTAGCCTGTGTTTCGGCCTTTCCTTTCGTTCTTTCAAGTACTGTACTTTATTTTCCCTAAAGAAAAAGCATTGCCTTCTACCTCTTCAAGCATAGATGCAGAGAGAGACAGTTCGCAAGTTGCGATGTGTTTGGCATTTGGACATTGGAGACTATACCCACTGAACTACACTACATATTTAGGGTCAGTCGTGTAGAAGAAAAGAAAAGAAAAGGAAACAGAGCTAGACAAGCGAACATACAACACAGGAATCTGTACTACTGGTAGTAGCTAGTAAAACACTAGAGGAAAACATGTATGCAATCTGCGGCTCTGCACAATGTAGCGACCAGACCTCAAACGGTCTGATCTCTGTGCTCCGGTGTCATCCCTGGATCAGTAATGCTGACACCACACAGTATTCGGAGGATTTATAGCAGAGTAGCAATCACACACTTATTACATCGAGTGTCTCATAAGAGAACTTATTACAATAAATATGGCTTAAGGCCATCTAATAACGATAACAGCGGAAGGCTTGGAAGATAAGTGAGTCCATCAACTCCAACGACATCACTGAGTATAGAACCACGACCTAAAACTCCTTAATCATCATCTGAAAAGTCTGCAACATTACCGTTACAGCCCGAAAACGGGTCAGCACATGGAATATGCTGGCAGGGTAACACATAGAGAGTAATGGAATGAACAGCTATACTAAATGCATATCTGGCTGGTGGAAAGCTCTATGGTTACAGTTTTGCATAAAGCCAATTTTTCCCTACTTCAAAGGAATAAAATTTATTTAACTATCATGGTAGTTGTTAAACATTGAGAATGGTTGATAGCATTCTCAATCCCCGTTAAGCATCATCATTAAACATAACCCAACCAAATTAATTTAGAGTAACATGTTGAGATTCACATGATAATCCAGGTACTAGATACTCAAGATGTCCATAACCGGGGACACGGCTAATCATGATTAGTTTGTTACACTCTGCAGAGGTTTGTGCACTTTTCCCCACAAGACTCGATCGCCTCCGTTTGGTTTCTCGCACTACATGGTGTTTGAGAAGACGGATGACCGAGACATAGTCTTTCAGAAGCGCTAGCACCTTATGATCGGGTAGACCGTACCACCTACATCCCCTACATCTGCTAGTCTACCACTGTAAGAGTTCGCACAACTTAGTCAACTATGCTAGAGCCCATAATAGCTTGTGGCTGCACACAGAAGTTTCTAGTATGAATAGTCTCATGATCCCTTTGAGCCTGGGTGGCGGTCCAAAAGAAAACAGGCAAGTCCTGGAATACCCAGGTGCCTCAATCCACCCAGATTTGTGTTTAAGTTGCCACCTTAGATAAACCATTAATTATCAATCTCACATATGTCAATGGATTTCACTCACCCAATCCACGTCTACTAGCATAGCATGGCATAATAAGCAAACGTAGAAGTAACTCCCAAAGGTTTGACAATAACTGGTAATAGGTACTACCTCATCTACTTCCCATCCCACAATTTAATTAGATCCTAATCATGCAATGTGTGAGGATTGATCTAATGCAATAAAACTGGGTAGTAGGAAAGGTATGATCAAAGTGTTACTTGCCTTGCTGATGATCCGGGAAACCTAGCGATTCGAAGTAACAGGCGGCGCACTCCGGATATTTTATCGCAAACAAACAAACAAGCATACAATAAGCACTCATCTAATGCACAGGTAAAACTCATATAAGGGATCTAACCAGAAGGTTCAACTTAAGAACTCCGGTTGGCAAAAAGAATAGAATCGAACGAAGCAACGAAAGTCAAACGGCGAAAGAAAACAACTTCGTTCTAGAAATATGGATCTAGGGCAATTTTTATAGTAGCAAAATCTTGTTTAGGTTGGTTAAACGGATAGAGGGTTTCGAGACGAATCCCTAGGCACTTGAATCGCCTGATTCCGATAAACGAGCGAAAAGTTAAACTAAAACGAAAATCGGATCAGAAATCGCGATCAGAAAAATCGCGGATTTAATCCGAGAAAAGAAAAACAAAGAACAGATTAACGAATGAACGTTCGTTATCTGAAACTAAATTATGAATGCATTCGTTAAAATGAATGAATCGGTGAACGTTCACTAATTAAGTAAACCAGAGAAATAAACCGATCTAGGGTTTTCAAAAAAAACCGAGGCGGTTTCTTAAAAAAAACGAACGGCGAACGGCGGCGGCTATAACTCCGGCGAGGTATTCCGGCAGGCGGGGCGGGGCTCCGGCGGCGGCGGCTATGCGGGGCGACGGGGCGGTGGTGAGGTGAGGGCGATGGGGTGGCTTGTTATTTAAGAGAAGGGGGTGCTGCCTTGGGGAGGGGGTCGGGCGGCGGCGAGGCGGCTCCGGCTCGGACTCCTCCCGAGTCCGGCGGCTGCTCGAGCGGGAGGCGACGGCGGCTGGGCCGGCCTGGCTCGGCTGGGCCCTTGGCCCAGTCGGGCGCGGGTTTTTTTTAAATATTCCGCTCGGAAGAAAAAGAAAAAGAAATACTAAACGGACTCCAGAAATTCCGAAATAAATTTTCACGGGCTTCTAAAATCCAGCCTCACAAGGTGAACATTCATTTGGGACCTAAATGCAATTTTGAAAAACGCACTTTTTTTCCTAATTCAAATAAAACACCGAAAAAAACTCCGAAATAAAATCTTATTTGATTTTATTATTAAATCCTCAATATTTCTTTACTTTGGGAAAGTCATTTTATTCCCTCTCTCATATTTTTATAGTAGAAATAATTGATGATAAAATAAATAAAATCAAATGATCCTATTCTCGAAATTTGAGAGAACTCAAATATGAAAATATCGAGATCGCCAACTCTCTCCATGGGTCATTGAGTTGCGTAGAATTTCTAGGATCAACCAAAAATGCAAAAGAAATATGATATGCATTGATGATCTAATGTATAACATTCCAAATTGAAAATTTGGGATGTTACAAACCTACCCCCCTTAAGATGAATCTCGCCCCTGAGATTCGGGTTGGCTAGAAAATAGGTGAGGGTGGTCCTTGAACAAATCTTCCTCTCGCTCCCAGGTGGCTTCATCCTCTAAGTGGTGGCTCCATTGGACTTTGCAAAATTTGATAACCTTGCTGCGAGTAACTCGGTTGGCAAACTCAAGGATCTTAACAGGCTTCTCCTCGTAGGTCAAATCATTATCCAACTGAATAGTTTCCAAAGGCACTGTATCTCTCAATGGTATATCAGCCATCTCTGCATGACATTTCTTCAGCTGAGAAACGTGGAACACGTCATGTACTCCTGACAATCCTTCGGGCAATTCCAACTTGTAGGCTACTTCCCCCATACGTTCCAATACTCGATATGGTCCTACAAATCGTGGTGCTAACTTTCTTTTGACTCCAAAACGTTCTGTTCCCCGAAGTGGGGATACTTGAAGATAAGCTCTACAACTTTGTAAACTGTCTCCTTGCATTTAGAATCCGCATAACTCTTCTGTCTGGACTGGGCTACCTTGAGCCTATCGCGAATCAACTTCACCTTCTGTTCAGACTCTTTAACCAAGTCAGCACCAAACAACAGACGGTCTCCAACTTCGCCCCATGACAACGGTGTCCTGCACCTCCTTCCGTACAAGGCTTCGGAAGGGGCCATCTTCAAACTGGTTTGGTAACTATTGTTGTAAGAGAACTCTGCATATGGCAAATTGTTGTCCCAACTAGATCCATAATCTAGTGCACAAGCTCTCAGCATATCCTCCAAAATCTGATTTACCCTCTCGGTCTGTCCATCTGTCTGTGGATGAAAAGCTGTGCTGAATTCTAGCCTGGTACCAAAGTTTCATGCAACTGCTTCCAGAACTTTGAGGTAAATTGGGTTCCTCTATCTGATACGATACTCCTTGGAACTCCATGCAGACATACGATCCTGGTCATGTATATCTTTGCCAACTTAGCACTGGTGTAAGTGGTCTTTACTGGGATGAAATGAGCTACTTTCGTCAATCGATCAACTACAACCCAAATTGAGTCATAGCCTGAACGAGTCCTGGGTAATCCCGTGATAAAATCCATGCCTAGCTTATCCCACTTCCATTCGGGTATCGGCAATGGTTGTAACAATCCTGCTAGCTTCTGATGCTCTGCCTTTACTCTCTGGCATACATCACAAACTGCTACATACTCCGCTATATCCTTCTTCATTCCGGTCCACCAGAAAATATCCTTCAAATCCAGATACATCTTGGTATTTCCAGGATGAATTGAATATGGTGAATCGTGTGCCTCTTGCAAAATCAACTTCCTGATCTCCGGGTCATTGGGCACGTAAACACGGTCTTCAAACCATAGGGTGTCTTGCTCATCCTCACGAAATCGTTTAGCTTTTCCTTTGCTCAGTTTCTCTTTTATAGTGGCAATCTCTTTGTCAGCTTTTTGAGCTTCTCTGATTTTATCCATCAAAGTTGACTGAATCTCCAATGCTGCTACATAGCTTCTCGGAACTATTTCTAAACATAGTTCATGAAGATTTTCTGCTAACTCCTTGGGTATTTCTCCCGTCATTAATGTATTGACATGGTTCTTGCGTCTTAATGCGTCAGCTACTACATTAGACTTTCCGGGGTGATAACGCAATCTCATATCATAATCCTTGATAAGCTCCAACCATCTCCTTTGTCTGAGATTCAACTCCTTCTGGGTGAAAATGTACTTCAAACTCTTATGATCTGTGTACACTTCGCAATGGTTTCCAATGAGGAAATGTCTCCATGTTTTCAAAGCATGCACTACGGCTTCTAACTCCAAATCATGCGTAGCATAATTCAACTCATGGGGCTTCAGTTGTCTTGAGGCATATGAAACAACTCTCCCTTCCAGCATAAGCACTGCTCCAAGTCATCGACGTGAAGCGTCGAAGTACACCTCATAATCTTTGGTCTGGTCTGGCAAAATCAACACTAGTGAGGTAACCAAGCGTTTCTTCAACTCCTGAAAACTAGCCTCACACTCCTCTGTCCATATGAACTTGGTATCTTTCTTCAACAAATCAGTCATAGGCTTCGCAATCTTTGAGAAATTCTCAATAAATCTCCGGTAGTATCCTTCGAGTCCAAGAAAACTCCGGATCTCTCCAACTGTTGTTGGGGCTTCCCACTTGGTCACGGTTTCAACTTTAGCGGGATCTATTGCTATACCTTCTCCGGATATAACGTGTCCGAGGAATCCTACTTCCTTCAACCAAAACTCACATTTGCTGAACTTGGCATATAATTGGTGTTCTTTGAGCTTTCCAAGTACCAAACGCAAATGCTCCTTATGTTCCTCTTCATTCTTCAAATAAACAAGGATATCATCAATGAACACTACGACGAACTTATCCAAAAACTCCATAAACACTTTGTTCATCATGTTCATAAAATACGCAGGTGCGTTAGTCAGACCAAATGACATAACGGTATACTCATACAGCCCATACCTGGTAGTAAAAGCTGTCTTCAGAATATCTTGTTCTCGAATCTTCAACTGGTGGTATCCTGATCGCAGATCGATCCTGGAAAATACCTTCGCACCTTGCAATCGATCAAACAGATTGTTGATCATTGGTAGTGGGTACTTGTTCTTGATCGTTACTTCATTCAATCCTCGATAATCAACAACCATCCTTAACGATCCATCCTTCTTCTCCACTAGAAGTACTGGCGATCCCCAAGGTGAAGAACTTGGGCGAATATATCCCTTATCCAGTAATTCCTTAATCTGCTTCTTAATTTCCACCAAATCCTTTGCTGGCATCCTATAAGGTCTCTTTGATATTGGCCCAGTGCCGGGCAATAGCTCAATCAAGAACTCAATATCTCTATCCGGTGGCATGCCTGGCAACTCTTCTGGAAATACATCAGGGAAATCCCTTACCACTGGTACTTCCTCCTGCACAACTCCTGTTAGGCAATTTACTTGGGTCCTCTTTGGCACATGCCGGGATACATACTTGATCCTTCTCCCTTCTGGTGTGGCAAGCAAAATTGACTACTAGCACACTCAATATTCCCTTCATACATTGATATCCATGCCTAATATCACATCCAATCCTTGAAATTCCAATACTATTAGGTCCGAGGGAAAAACATAGTTACCAATCCTTAATGGTAACCGATCACACCATAGACTAGCCACATACTCTGCTCCGGGCGAGGTTACTAACATGGGTGACCTAAGGGCTTGGGTTGATAGGTTATACTTATCCACAAATTTCCTTGAGATGTATGAATGCGATGCTCCAGTATCAAAAAGAACGAGTGCAGTAAATGACTTAACCAAAAACTTACCTATTACTGCATCGGGCTGAGCTTCAACCTCCTCCATGCTGTGGTTCACCTGTCCCCTATTGAAAGGGTTCGGCTTCTTCCCAAAACTTCCATTGCCATTTTGGCCTTAAGGACATTCATTGGCATAATGTCCGGTCTTCGAACACTTATAGCAAGTGACTTGGCTTAGGTCCTTCTTGGCTGGGGTCGAGGGGTTGGTGTGGTTCTGGCCGTTGCTTCCTCCATTGCCATTACCATTCTTGGTGCCATTGTGACTGTGCGAGCTACCTCCTCCATGGGTATGCTGAAAATGTCCTCCTGGTCTAGGGGTAAAACGTGGCTTCTGCTAAGCTCTTGAATTGTACTTTCCTTGTCCATACTTCCTCTTGCGGTTATCAATTTGCTGCTGCTTCCCTTCAATCATAAGAGCACGATCTACCAACTCCTGGTAGTTGTTGAAGGTGGCTACCATCAACTGCATGCTCAACTCATCATTCAGTCCTTCCAGAAACTTCTCCTGCTTAGCTGCATCCGTAGCGACGTCATCTGGGGCTTAACGTGCTAACTTACTAAATTCCTCCACATACTGGCCAACTGTCCGTCCTCCTTGGCGCAAGTTACGACACTCACGCTTCTTCATGGCCATAGCTCCTGCTGAAACATGGGCAGCACGGAAAGCCTGCTGAAACTGGTCCCATGTGACAGTGTCGACTGGGAAAGTGGCTGTGAAATTCTCCCACCATGATGTTGTGGGTCCTTCTAGCTGATGTGCGGCAAACTTCACCTTCTCCGCTTCTGTGCATCCTGCTGTGGTCAACTCCCTAGCTGTCTTGCGGAGCCAATCATCTGCTACTATCGGCTCAGTGCTACTGGAAAACACCGGCGGATTCAGCCTAAGAAAACGGGCTAAGTGGTCAACAGGTGGTGGTTGTGGTGGGTTGTTGTTGTTGTTCCCCTGATTCTGATTCTGGACTAGCAACTGCATCAATGTGTTCTGCTGCTGGATCAACTGGGTGAGCTCCGGTGGAAAGGCAAATCCGGGGTCACGTCTCGGAGGCATCTGAGGGTTTAGAAAAGATGAGATGTAAGAACAGAGGGGGTATAAAGAGAAAACACTACCGATATGCACATGAGGCAAAAGCAAACAATTCACTTCATTCAATCAAACAAGGGCATACAATCGATCTAACTATCGCAAAAGTGCTCAAACTACTTTATTTACATGGTGGACTACTACTACTGATGAGGTGGTCTACTAGAAATATTCCTCGGTCGTTGACTCCATAATATCTGCTCCAGCTTCATCAACATAGTCATCATCGCTACTATCTGGTTCCGAGTCGGTGCCATCGATGATGATGTAGTGTTCCGGGTTAATCTCCTTGGGTTCTTCATCTTCATCTACTGGTGTCGGGCCTCCCATAAATATTCCAATCTTCTTGATCAGGTCGTCATTCTTCTCCACCAATACTTGAATTTCTTCTTCATAATGTTCACATGTAGCCTTGAGTTCTTCCTCTAGTTCCTTGATTCTAGTCTTAGCCTTCTTTAGATCTATCATGTCGGCACACATCTGGTTTTCCTGTCGTCGAATGTGCTGGTTTAATTCCTGGATAAAAGTTGCGATTGATCTATCCTTCCTGGTGTTGATCATCTCCCAGTGTTCATCTTGGCGCCCACAAATCTGGTAGATGGTATCTTTGAGATCCTTGCGGTAGACTTCTCCAATGCGTCCCATGGCTTTGTGATCTGCCATGCTCTTTCCTAGACTCCAAGTTGGTGCATCAAAAGAAAACTCTA
This sequence comes from Triticum dicoccoides, assembly GCF_002162155.2. Taxonomy (NCBI): domain Eukaryota; kingdom Viridiplantae; phylum Streptophyta; class Magnoliopsida; order Poales; family Poaceae; genus Triticum; species Triticum dicoccoides. The sequence goes on from NC_041390.1 coordinate 89,666,605, forward strand.
TGGATTCAGTGACTGGCATGAACGTCCTTCCTAGAACTTGAACTTGAATCATCCAGCGCTCTTCTTTCGGTAAAGTGGCGTTGTAGGTTCCCGTGAAGCTTGGTACTCCTATATTCAGGTATCTAGTGACTTCCTTCAAGTGGCGTCCAAAGGGTGTATCTTCATCCGGTTGCGTGAACTTATTCCTTGCATCCACCATCCTAAAGAGTAGAAAAGATGAGAAGTCAGAAGAGAAGAGAGTGAAAAGTGATCTAGGTCTTTTAGCTTAGTGGTCGTGTCCTACAGTCAGCGTGTGCTCTGATACCATCTCTGTAGCGACCAGACCTCAAACGGTCTGATCTCTGTGCTCCGGTGTCATCCCTCGATCAGTAATGCTGACACCACACAGTACTCGGAGGATTTATAGCAGAGTAGCAATCACACACTTATTACATCGAGTGTCTCATAAGAGAACTTATTACAATAAATATGGCTTAAGGCCATCTAATAATGATAACAGCGGAAGGCTTGGAAGATAAGTGAGTCCATCAACTCCAACGGCATCACTGAGTATAGAACCACGACCTAAAACTCCTTAATCGTCGTCTGAAAAGTCTGCAACATTAACGTTGCAGCCCGAAAATAGGTCAGCACATGGAATATGCTGGCAGGGTAACACATAGAGAGTAATGGAATGAACAGCTATACTAAATGCATATCTGGCTGGTGGAAAGCTCTATGATTATAGTTTTGCGTAAAGCCAATTTTTCCCTACTTCAAAGGAATAAATTTATTTAACTATCATGATAGTTGTTAAACATTGAGAATGGTTGACAGCATTCTCAATCCCCATTAAGCATCATCATTAAACATAACCCAACCAAATTAATTTAGAGTAACATGTTGAGATTCACATGATAATCCAGGTACTAGATACTCAAGATGTCCATAACCGGGGACATGGCTAATCATGATTAGTTTTTTACACTCTGCAGAGGTTTGCGCACTTTTCCCCACAAGACTCGATCGCCTCCATTTGGTTTCTCGCACTACATGGTGTTTGAGAAGACGGATGACCGAGACATAGTCTTTCAGAAGCGCTAGCACCTTACGGTCCTGTAGACCGTACCACCTACATCCCCTACATCTGCTAGTCTACCACTGTAAGAGTTCGCACAACTTAGTCAACTATGCTAGAGCCCATAATAGCTTGTGGCTGCACACGGAAGTTTCTAGTATGAATAGTCTCATGATCCCTTTGAGCCTGGGTGGCGGTCCAAAAGAAAATAGGCAAGTCCTGGAATACCCAGGTGCCTCAATCCACCCAGATGTGTGTTTAAGTTGCCACCTTAGATAAACCATTAATTATCAATCTCACATTTGTCAATGGATTTCACTCACCCAATCCACGTCTACTAGCAAAGCATGGCATAATAAGCAAACGTAGAAGTAACTCCCAAAGGTTTGACAATAACTGGTAATAGGTCAGACCTCATCTACTTCCCATCCCACAATTTAATTAGATCCTAATCATGCAATGTGTGAGGATTGATCTAATGCAATAAAACTGGGTAGTAGGAAAGGTATGATCAAAGTGTTACTTGCCTTGTTGATGATCCGGGAAACCTGGCGATTCGAAGTAACGGGCGGCGCACTCCGGATATTTTATCGCAAACAAACAAACAAGCATACAATAAGTACTCATCTAATGCACAAGTGAAACTAAAATAAGAGATCTAACCAGAAGGTTCAACTTAAGAACTCCGGTTGGCAAAAAGAATCGAATGGAACGAAGCAACGAAAGTCAAACGGCGAAAGAAAACAACTTCGTTCTAGAAATCTGGATCTAGGGCAATTTTTATAGTAGAAAAATCTTGTTTAGGTTGGTTAAACGGATAGAGGGTTTCGATACGAATCCCTAGGCACTTGAATCGCCTGATTCCGATAAACGAGCGAAAAGTTAAACTAAAATGAAAATCGGATCAGAAATCGCGATCAAAAAAATTGCCGACTTAATCCGAGAAAAGAAAAACGAAGAACAGATTAATGAACGAACGTTCGTTATCTGAAACTAAACGATGAACGCGTTCGTTAAAACAAACAAATCGGTGAACGTTCACTAATTAAGTAAACCAGAGAAATAAACCGATGTAGGGTTTTCAAAAAAAACCGAGCAGTTTCTTAAAAAAACCGAACGGCGAACGGCGGCGGCTATACCTCCGGCGAGGTATTCCGGCGGGCGGGGCGGTGCTCCGGCGGCGGCGGCGGCTATGCGGGGCGGCGGGGCGGTGGTGAGGTGAGGGCGGTGGGGTGGCTTGGTATTTAAGAGAAGGGGGGTGCTGCCTTGGGGAGGGGGTCGGGCGGCGGCGAGGCGGCTCCGGCTCGGACTCCTCCTGAGTCTGGCGGCTGCTCGAGTGGGAGGCGGCGGCGGCTGGGCCGGCCTGGCTCGGCTGGGCCCTTGGCCCAGTCGGGCGCGGGTTTTTTTTAAATATTTCGCTCGGAAGAAAAAGAAAAAGAAATACTAAACGGACTCCAAAAATTCCGAAATAAATTTTCACGGGCTTCTAAAATCAAGCCTCACAAGGTGAACATTTATTTGGGACCTAAATTAGTATATTTATATTTGAAGACCTCTCTTTCTTTATTACTTCCTATTAATTGCAACGATGACCAAAACTATGTTTGTCAACCCTCAACAACTTTTATTCATCATAATTTTTCTATGTGAGCTCATTGCTCTCCATGAGATCCATATGATCTCTTCGTATCTTTTTACTTCTTTCTCTTTCTCTTTTATTTACTTAAGATCATGGCAAAAGAATCAAGCCCTTGACTCAACACTAATCTTTATTATATAGCTCAGGGGCTCGATTACATAGAAGGATAATAAAGCAAAACTCACAACTAGATCATACTAAGAACTTTTATTCTACTAGATCAAGATATTACCAAAAGGATCAAACTAAGAAAAACGATAAAGATAAAAGTGATGGTGATATGATACCGGGGCACTCCCCCAAGCTTGGCAGTTGCCAAGGGGAGTGCCCATACCCGATGCTTATTTCTTATTTCTTGGTGAAGAAGGTGGAGTTGTTGATGATGGATAGTCACACATAGAGCATAGGAGGTCTTCAACTTGCGGATAATGCCTTTGAGTGCAATGATATGCTCCTTCAACAAAATATTTTCACGTGTGAGATACTTATTTTGTATACGAGCTAACTCAGTCATCTTGAAAGCTTCAATCTCAGTTGGGGTAAGAAGATTGTGATCAAGTTGAAGGATGTCCGCTATTGCTGGAACTTGGTCCTTCATTGTCTTCTTGATCCCTTCATCCTTGCTGATCTCCATGGGTTCTCCTCTCTTCAGCTCTATCTTCATTAGCCAAGCATCGTTGCCCTCATGGTTGGAGGAGGAGGGAGATGACATAGTGCCTGGCCTTGACAACCCCGACAGAAAACAGCTCGAAACAAAGACAGGAGATTTTTGCGTGATAGAGGAGTCAAAACCCCCGAGAGATTATATAATGAATTTTTACCGACCAAAATACGTGTCGTGTACGAAAACGGAGTGCAGAGAGCACACGAGGTGCCCACGAGGTAGGGGGCGTGCACAGGGGGGTAGGGTGCGCCCTCCACCCTCGTGGATCCCTCGTGTCCTTCCCGGACTGCTTCTTATTTTTCTATTTTTCTAAATATTCCAAAATGGAGAAATATTGCCTTAAAACTATTTTGGAGTCGGTTTACTTACCGTACCACATACCTATTCCTTTTCGGAGTCTGAAACATTCCGAAAAATGTCCCTTATGTATTCCTCCGGGGTTACGGTTTCAACAATATTGGTTTCAACATTTATGGGATTACCTGAGATATAATGTTTGATTCCTTGACCGTTCACCACCTTCGGATTTGTGCCTTCGAAGTTGTTGATTTTTATGGCACCGGAACGATAGACCTCCTCGATAACGTAAGGACCTTCCCATTTAGAGAGAAGTTTTCCTGCAAAAAATCTTAAATGAGAGTTGTATAGCAATACATAATCACCTACATTAAACGCATGCTTTTGTATTCTTGTGTAATGCCATCTTTTAACTTTTTCTTTAAACAACTTGGCATTTTCATAGACTTGGCTTCTCCATTCATCAAGTGAGCTAATATCAAATAGCCTCTTCTCACCGGCAAGTTTGAAATCATAATTGAGCTCTTTAATAGCCCGATATGCCATGTGTTCTAGTTCGAGAGGTAAGTGACATGCTTTTCCATAAACCATTTTATACGGAGACATACCCATAGGATTTTTATATGCAGTTCTATAGGCCCATAATGCATCATCAAGTTTCTTGGACCAATTCTTTCTAGATCTATTAACAGTCTTTTGCAAAATAAATTTGAGCTCTTTATTACTCAATTCTACTTGACCACTAGACTGTGGGTGATAAGGAGATGCAATTCTATGATTAACATCATATTTAGCAAGATTTTACGGAAAGCACCATGAATAAAATGTGAACCACCATCAGTCATTAAATATCTAGGGACTCCGAATCTTGGAAAAATAACTTCTTTAAGCATTTTAATAGAAGTGTTATGATCAACACTACTAGTTGGAATAGCTTCTACCCACTTAGTAACATAATCAACAACAACTAAAATATGTGTATATCCATTAGAGGAAGGAAAGGGTCCCATATAGTCAAAGCCCCAAACATCAAATGGTTCAATAACGAGTGAATAGCTCATAGGCATTTCTTGACGTCTACTAATATTACCAATTCTTTGACATTCATCACAAGATAAGACGAACTTACGGTCATCCTTGAAGAGAGTAGGCCAATAAAAACCAGATTGCAATACCTTATGTGTAGTTCTATCTCCAGCATGGTGTCCTCCATAAGCTTCGGAGTGACACTTGCGTAGGATCTATTCCTATTCATGCTCAGGTACACAACGTCTAATAACACCATCTACTCCTTCTTTATAAAGATGTGGGTCATCTCAAAAGTAATGCCTCAAATCATAGAAGAACTTTTTCTTTTGCTGATATGTGAAACTAGGTGGTATAAACTTAGCAACAATGTAATTAGCATAATCAGCATACCATGGAGCAGTATGAGAATCATTTATGACATTTAATTGCTCCTCCGGAAAGCTATCATCAATAGGAAGTGGGTCATCAAGAACATTTTCTAACCTAGACAAGTTGTCTGCAACGGGGTTCTCAGCTCCCTTTCTATCAACAATATGTAAGTCAAATTCTTGTAGCAACAGAACCCATCTAATAAGTCTAGGTTTAGCATCTTTCTTTTCCATGAGATATTTAATAGCAGCATGATCAGTGTGAATAGTTACTTTAGAATCAACAATATAAGGTTTGAATTTATCACAAGCAAATACAACTGCTAAGAATTATTTTTCAGTAGTAGCATAATTTCTTTGAGCATTGTCTAGGGTTTTACTAGCATATTGAATAACATTTAATTTCTTATCAACTCTTTGTCCTAGAACAGCACCTACAGCATAATTACTAGCATCACACATAATTTCAAAGGGTAAATTCCAATCAGGTGGCTGAACAATAGGTGCAGAAATCAATGCTTTCTTAAGTATTTCAAATGTTTCTATAGAATCATCATCAAAAACAAATGGTATATCTTTTTGTAATAAATTAGTCAGAGGCTGAGAAATTTTTGAGAAGTCCTTAATGAACCTCCTGTAAAATCCGGCATGACCAAGGAAACTTCTTATACCTTTGATGTCCTTGGGACATGGCATCTTTTCAATATCATCAACATTGGCTTTATCAACTTCAATAACTCTTTCAGAAACTTTGTGCCCCATGACGATACCTTCATTAACCATAAAGTGGCACTTTTCCCAATTCAATACAAGATTAGTTTCTTCGCATCTCTGAAAAACTCGATCAAGGTTGCATAAGAAATCATCAAAAGAAGATCCATAGACGGAAAAGTCGTCCATGAAAACCTCACAAATATTTTCACAAAAGTTAGAGAATATAGCCATCATGCATATTTGAAAGGTAGCAGGTGCATTACATAAACCAAAAGGCATACGTCTATAAGCAAAAGTACCAAAAGGGCATGTAAAAGTAGTCTTTGATTGATCTTTGGCTGACACAGGTATTTGAGAGAAACCAGAATAACCATCTAGAAAGCAAAAATGTGTATGTTTGGATAATCTTTCTAGAATTTGATCGATAAAAGGTAAGGGGTAATGATCCTTTTAGTTGCCTTATTTAATTTGCGGAAATCAATTACCATCCTATAACCTGTAATAATTCTTTGAGGAATCAATTCATCTTTATCATTAGGAACGACAGTAATACCTCCCTTCTTAGGGACACAATGGACATGACTTACCCACTGACTATCAGCAACGGGATAGATTATACCCGCCTCAAGGAGCTTTAGTATTTCCTTTCTTACCACTTCATTGATTTTAGGATTTAGCCGTCGTTGATGATCATGAACTGGTTTAGCATCTTCTTCCAAATTAATTTTATGTTGACATAGAGTGGGACTAATGCCCTTAAGATCATCAAGAGTATACCCAATAGCAGCACGGTGCTTCTTCGGAGTTTTCAATAATCTCTCTTCCTCATGCTCTGAATGGTTAGCACTAATAATAATAGGATATATCTTTTTCTCATCAAGATAAGCATATTTAAGAGTATAAGGTAACGGTTTAAGCTCAAACACGAGATAACCCTTGGGTGGAGGAGGATCCCCTAGGATTTCAACTGGTAAATTGTTTTTTAGAATAGGTTCTTGTTTAAAGAATACTTCATCTATTTCCCTTCTTTCATTCATAAGCATATCATTTTCATGGTCTAACAAATATTGTTCTAAAGGATCACTAGGAGGTACGGCAATAGAAGCAAGACCAATAATTTCATCCTTACTAGGTAATTCTTCTTCACGGTGTTGTCTACTAAATTTAGAGAAATTAAATTCATGAGTCACATCATCTAAATCGATAGTAACAACATCTCTTTTGCAATCTATGGTAGCATTAACAATGTTCAAGAAGGGTCTACCAAATATAATGGGGCAAAAGCTATCTTGTGGGGAACCAAGAACATGAAAATCAGCAGGATATTTAGTTTTCCCACAAAAGACTTGAACATCTCTAACAATTCCCATTGGTGAAATAGTATCTCTATTGGTAAGTTTAATTGTGACATCAATATTTTCCATCTCAGCAGGTGCAATATCATGCATAACTTCTTTGTATAAGGAATAAGGTATTGCACTAGCACTAGCACCCATATCACATAAGCCATGATAACAATGATCTCCTATTTTAACAAAAATAACATGCATGCCTACCACAGGTCTAGGTTTATCTTTAGCACATGGTTTAGCTATTCTAGCAGTTTCATCACAGAAATAAATAACATGTCCATCAATATTATCGGACAAGAGATCTTTAACAATAGCAATATTAGGTTCAACTTTAAGTTGCTCAGGAGGTGTATATGTTTTAATATTTCTTTTACGAACTACGGTTGTAGCTTTAGCATGATCCTTTATCCTAACAGGGAAAGGTGGTTTCTCAACATAAGAAGTAGGAACAATAGGGTCATTATCAGTGACAATATTTTCTTCAATTTTAATAGGTGCAACTACTTTTACTTGAGGATGATATTTAAACCACTTCTCCTTGGGGAGATCAACATAAGTAGCAAAAGATTCACAGAAACAAGCTACTATCTCAGAGTCAAGTCCATATTTAGTTCTAAATTTACGAAAAATATCGGTATCCATAAAAGATTTAACACAATCAAAACTAGGTGTTATACCTGACTCCTTACCTTTGTCGAGGTCCCAATCTTCCGAGTTGCGTTTAATTCTTTCCAATAAATCCCATTTGAATTCAATAGTCTTCATCATAAAAGAACCAGCACAAGAAGTATCAAGCATGGTGCGATTGTTATCAGAAAGCCTAGAATAAAAGTTTTGAATAATCATTTTTCTCGAGAGCTCATGATTGGGGCATGAATATAACATTGATTTAAGCCTCCCCCAAGCTTGAGCGATGCTTTCTCCTTCGCGAGTCCAAAAATTATATATGTAATTGCGATCACGATGAACAAGATGCATATGATAAAACTTGTGATGAAATTCCAATTTCCATCGTTTGTAATTCCAAGACCCCATATCATCACATAGCCTATACCATGTCGATGCGTCTCCCTTCAAAGATAAAGGGAGACCTTCTTCTTAACAACATCTTTGGGTACACCTGCAAGCTTAAATAGTCCACAAACTTCATCCACATATATTAGATGCTCATCAGGATGTTTTGTTCCATCTCCTAAAAAGGGATTAGCTAGTAGTTTTTCTATCATACCTGAAGGAATTTCAAAGAGGACATTTTCATTTTCATTTTCAGTAGGTTGAGTAGGTTGAGGAGCAACTCTTTGCTCTACTGGTCAGGGTGAAGATACCCCGAACAAGCCCCTCAGAGGATTACTTTCAATAATAACAAGTGACAGTAAATTTCAGCACACTATATAAATTTTCCTTACCAAATTCCACCTACCAAAGGCGCTTCACTCCCCGACAATGGCGCCAGAAAAGAGTCTTGATGACCCACAAGTATAGGGGATCTATCGTAGTCCTTTCGATAAGTAAGAGTGTCGAACCCAACGAGGAGCAGAAGGAAATGATAAGCGGTTTCCAGCAAGGTATTCTCTGCAAGTACTGAAATAAGTGGTAACAGATAGTTTTGTGATAGGATAATTTGTAACGAGCAACAAGTAACAAAAGTAAATAAAGTGCAGCAAGGTGGCCCAATCCTTTCTGTAGCAAAGGACAAGCCTGGACGAACTCTTATATAGAGAAAAGCGCTCCCGGGGACACATGGGAATATCATCAAGCTAGTTTTCATCACGCTCATATGATTCGCGTTCGGTACTTTGATAATCTGGTATGTGGGTGGACCGGTGCTTGGGTACTGCCCTTACTTGGACAAGCATCCCACTTATGATTAACCTCTATTGCAAGCATCCGCAACTACAACAAAAGTATTAAGGTAAACCTAACCATAGAATGAAACATATGGAACCAAATCATCCCCTTATGAAGCAACACATAAACTAGGGTTTAAGCTTCTGTCACTCTAGCAACCCATTATCTACTTATTACTCCCCAATGCCTTCCTCTAGGCCCAAACAATGGTGAAGTTTCATGTAGTCGACGTTCACATAACACCACTAGAGGAGAGACAACATACATCTCATCAAAATATCGAACGAATACCAAATTCACATGACTACTAATAGCAAGACTTCTCCCATGTCCTCAGGAACAAAAGTAATTACTCACAAAGCATAAACATGTTCATAATCAGAGGGGTATAATATGCATATAGGATCTGAACATATGATCTTCCACCAATTAAACCAACTAGCATCAACTACAAGGAGTAATTAACACTACTAGCAACCTACTAGCACCAATCCCGGACTTGGAGACAAGAATTGGATACAAGAGATGAACTGGGGTTTTGAGAGGAGATGGTGCTGATGAAGATGTTGATGGAGATTGCCCTCTCCCGATGAGAGGAGTGTTGATGATGACGATGGCGATGATTTCCCCCTCCGGGAGGGAAGTTTCCCCGGCAGAACAGCTCAGCCAGAGCCCTAGATTGGTACCGCCAAGGTTCCGCCTCATGGCGGCGGAGTTTCGTCCGAGAAGATGGATTCTTATTTTTTTCCCATCGAAAGACTTCATATAGCAGAAGATGTCCACCGGAGGGCCACGAGGGGGCCCACGAGGTAGGGGGCATGCCCCCCACACTCGGGGGCAGGGTGTGGCCCCCCTTGGTGAAGTTCTTGCTCTCAATATTTTTTATATATTTGGAAAATGTCTTTCGTGGAGTTTCAGAATATGTCTCTAATATTTGCTCCTTTTCTAGCCCAGAATCCCACCTGCCAGCATTCTCCCTCTTTATGTAAACCTTGTAAAATAAGAGAGAATAGGCATATGTATTGTGACATAATGTGTAATAACAGCCCATAATGCAATAAATATCGATATAAAAGCATGATGCAAAATGGACGTATCAGGAACCAAGAACAAGAAAATCAGTAGGGTATTTAACTTTCCCACACAAGACTTCAACATCTCTAACAATCCCAACTGGTGAAATACTCTATTGGCAAGCTTAATTGTAACGCCAATCTCTTCTATCTTAGCTGGTGCAATATCATGCATAATTTGTTTGTATAGAGAATGAGGTATTGCACTTGCACTAGCACCAATATCACATAATCCATGATAGCAATGATCTCCTATTTTAACAGAAATAGCAGGCATGCCTACAATAGGTCTATGTTTATTTTTAGTATCAGGTCTAGCAATTCTAGCAGCTTCATCACAGAAGTAAATAATATGCCCATCAATATTATCGGCCAAGAGATCTTTAACCATAGCAACACTAGGTTCAACTTTAATTTGCTCAGGGGGTTTGGGTGTCTTAATATTACTTTTTTGACCACAGTTGAAGCTTTAGCATGATCCTTTATTCTAACAAGGAAAGGTGGTTTCTCAATATAAGCAGTAGGAACAACAGGATCATTATAAGTGATAGTCTTTTCTTCAACTTTAATAGGTGCAACTACTTTTACTTCAATGGGAGGATTATATTTAAACCACTTCTCCTTAGGGAGATCAACATGAGTAGCAAAGGATTCACAGAAAGAAGCTATTATCTCAGAGTCAAGTCCATATTTAGTGCTAAATTCACAAAAAGCATTGGTATCCATAAAAGATTTAACACAATCAAACTTAGGTGTTATACCTGACTCCTTACCTTCATCGAGATCCCAATCTTCAGAGTTACTTTTAATTCCTTCCAATAAATCCCATTTGAGTTCAATAGTCTTCATCATAAAAGATCCAGTACAAGAAGTATCGAGCATGGAGCGATTACTGAGAGAAAGCCGGGCATAAATTTTTTGAATAATCATTTCTTTTGAGAACTCATGATTGGGGCATGAATATAACATTGACTTAAGCCTCCCCAAGATTGAGCGATGCTTTCTCCTTCGCGAGGCCAAAAATTATATATATAATTCGATCACAATGAACAAGATGCATAGGATAAAACTTCTGATGAAATTACAATTTCAATCAGTTGTAGTTCCATGATCCCATATCATCACATAGCCTAAACCATGTCAATGCCTCTCCCTTCAAAGATAAAGGGAACACCTTCTTCCTTATAACATCCTCGGGCATACCTATAGGCTTAAATAATCCACAAACTTCATCCACATAGATTAGGTGCAAATCGGGATGTAATGTTCCATCACCTGTGAAAGGATTAGCTAGCAGTTTCTCTATCATACCTAAAGTAATTTCAAAGTAAAAAAATTTAGTAGGTTCAGTAGGTTGAGGAGAAACTCTTTGCTCTACTGGTTGGGGTGAAGATGTTGGGGAATGTAGTAATTTCAAAAAAATTCCTATGCACACGCAAGATCATGGTGATGCATAGCAACTATAGGGGAGAGTGTAGTCCATGTACCCTCATAGACCGTTAAGCGGAAGCTTTATACAACACAGTTGATGTAGTCGTACATCTTTGCGATCGACCGATCCTCAGTGAGGGAATCCTGGATTAGGGGGTGTCCGGATGGCCGGACTATACCTTCAGCCGGACTCCTGGACTATGAAGATACAAGATTGAAGACTTCGTCCCGTGTCCGGGAGGGACTTTCCTGGGCGTGGAAGGCAAGCTTGGCGATACGGATATGTGGATCTCCTACCATTGTAACCGACTTTGTGTAACCCTAACCCTCTCCGGTGTCTATATAAACCATAGGGTTTTAGTCCGTAGGACAACATACAGAACAACAACCATACCATAGGCTAGCTTCTAGTGTTTAGCCTCTCTGATCTCGTGGTAGATCTACTCTTGTACTACCCATATCATCAATATTAATCAAGCAAGATGTAGGGTTTTACCTCCATCAAGATGGCCCGAACCTGAGTAAAACTTCATTACCCTTGCCTCCTGTTACCATCCGGCCTAGACGCACAGTTCGGGACCCTCTACCCGAGATCTGCCAGTTTTGACACCGACATTGGTGCTTTCATTGAGAGTTCCTCTGTGTCGTCGCCGTTAGGCTTGATGGCTCCTACGATCATCAATAGCGATACAGTCCAGGGTGAGACCTTCCTCCCCGGACAGATCTTCATCTTTGGCGGCTTCGCACTGCGGGCCAATTCACTTGGCCATCTGGAGCAGATCGAAAGCTATGCCCCTGGCCGTCAGGTCAGATTTGGAAGTTTAAACTACATGGCTGACATCCGCAGGGACTTGATCTTCGACGGATTCGAGCCACTGCCGAGCGCACCGCACTGTCACAATGAGCATGATCTAGCTCTGCCGCCGAACAGTGCCTTAGAGGCCGCATCCACATCGGCTTCGACCCTTAATTCGGAGCCAACTGCGCTGATCGAGGATGGGTGGTTGGATGCCGCCTCGGGGGCTGCGATCCCAATGGCGATCGAGCCGAACACCAACCCCGCACTCCGCGAGACTCGTGACTCCAAGGAGCCGGACTCCTCTCCGGACTCCGAACCCTCCGCGCCGATCATGGAGTTTACTGTCGCGGACATCTTTCAGCACTCGCCTTTCGGCGATATTCTGAAGACACTAAAGTCTCTCTCTTTATCAGGAGAGCCCTGGCTGGACTACGGTCAGCAAGGTTGGGATACGGACGATGAAGAAATTCAAAGCCCACCCACCACCCACTTTGTAGCCACTATCGACGATTTAACCGACATGCTCGACTTCGACTCCGAAGACATCGACGGTATGGACGCCGATGCAGGAGACGATGAAGAACCAACGCCTATTGGGCCCTGCAAAGCCACCTCGTCATATGACATATACATGGAGGACACCCCAAAAGAAGGAGATGGCGATGGAACAACGGAGGATGACCCCTCCAAGAAACAGCCTAAGCGCCGGCGTCAGCGGCGCCGCTCAAAATCCCGCCAAAGCAAATACGGTGATTCCAGCACGGGAGATAATAATACTCCGGAGAGTGCCGAAGAAAACCCCCTCTAGCAAGATTCAGCACAGGAGGATGGAGAAGCCAGCCCTCATGAGAGAGCGGCAGACAAAGAGGTCGAGGACGATAATTATATGCCTCCCTCCGAAGACGAGGCAAGCCTCGACGATGACGAATTCATCGTGCCAGAGGATCCCGTCGAGCAAGAGCGTTTTCAATGCAGGCTTATGTCCACGGCAAGAAGACTCAAGAAAAAATAGCAACAGCTTAGAGCTGATCAAGATTTGCTAGTCGACAGATGGACTGAAGTCCTTGCGGCTGAAGAGCATAAACTCGAACGCCCCTCCAAGAGATACCCAAAGCGCAGTTTGCTACCCCGATTAGAGGAGGAAGCACTTAAACCTACATCACCAGTACTTGATACGGCCGACCGGCCACCTCGTGGCCGCGACAGAGAGGCCTCTCGGCCCTCCACTCAAGCCGCACCCCGTACCAAGGCAGGGGAAAATGTGCCAGACCTGCGAGATATGTTGGAGGACAAGGCAAGGCAAACAAGATCGATCTACGGATCGCGTGGGCGCCCCATGACTCGAGACGATAACCATCATGCCGGACACAAGTCCGGTAGGGCCGAACACATGAGACAAAGCTCATTGGAGCTACGCCGTGATATAGCCCAGTACAGAGGTGCCGCACACCCACTATGCTTCACAGACGAAGTAATGGATCATCAAATCCCCGAGGGTTTCAAACCCGTAAACATCGAATCATATGATGGCACAACAGATCCTGCGGTATTGATCGAGGATTATCTCCTTCATATCCACATGGCCCACGGCAATGATCTCCACGCCATCAAATACCTCCCACTCAAGCTTAAAGGACCAGCTCGGCATTGGCTTAACAGCTTGCCAGCAGGATCAATCAGTTGTTGGGAGGACCTGGAAGCTGCATTCCTCGACAATTTCCAGGGCACTTATGTGCGACCACCAGACGCCGATGACCTCAGCCACATAATTCGGCAGCCAGAGGAATCGGCCAAGCAATTCTGGACACGGTTCCTAGCAAAGAAAAATCAAATAGTCGACTGTCCGGACGCAGAGGCCCTAGCAACCTTCAAGCACAATATGACCAAGAAAAGCCAAAATCTATGGAAGCACTCACGACACTCATGACCCGCTTTTGCGCGGGAGAAGACAGCTGGCTTGCTGGTAGCAACAATATGACCAAGAACCCTGGTAATTCGGATACCAGGGATAATAGTGGCAGTTCGTGTCGCAACAAGAAGAAGCGCCGCATTAACGGCGACAATGCCAAGGATACGGCAGTTTATGCCGGATTCAGAGGCTATAAATCCGGTCAGCGGAAAAAGCCATTCAAAAGAAATCCTAGGGGCCCGTCCAGTTTGGACCGAATACTCGACCGCTTGTGCCAGATACATGGCACCCCCGAAAAGCCGGCCAATCACACCAACAGGGATTGTTGGGTGTTCAAGCAGGCAGGCCAGTTAAATGCCGAAAATAAAGACAAGGGGCTACATAGCGAGGACGACGAAGAGCCCCGGCCGCCGAACAACAGTGGACAGAAGGGTTTTCCCCCACAAGTGCAGATGGTGAACATGACATACGCAACCCACATCCCCAAGAGGGAACGGAAGCGCGTGTTAAGGGACGTATACGCGGTAGAGCCAGTCGCCCCAAAAAAAGTTCAACCCATGGTCCTCCTGCCCGATCACCTTTGATCGAAGGGACCATCCCACTAGCACCCGTCATGGCGGATTCGCTGCATTGGTTCTAGACCCAATTATTGACGGATTTCATCTCACTAGAGTCCTTATGGACGGCGGCAGCAGCCTGAACCTGCTTTACGAGGATACAGTGCGGAAAATGGGCATACATCCCTCGAGGATTAAGCCCACCAAAACGACCTTTAAAGGCGTAATACTAGGTGTAGAGGCCAACTGTACAGGCTCGGTCACACTTGAAGTGGTCTTCGGATCTCCGGATAATTTTTGAATCGAGGAGTTAATCTTCGACATAGTCCCATACCGCAGTGGCTATCACGCACTGCTCGGGCGAACCGCATTCGCCAAGTTCAATGCGGTACCGCACTACGCATACCTTAAGCTCAAGATGCCAGGCCCTCGAGGAGTAATTACGGTCAATGGAAACACCGAACGCTCCCTTCGAACGGAGGAGCACACTGCGGCCCTTGCAGCGGAAGTACAAAGCAGCCTCTCCAGGCAGTTCTCTAGTCCGGCCATTAAACGTCCGGACACCGTCAAGCGCGCCCGGAGTAACCTACAACAAGACCGCCTGGCACGTTCCGAGCAGGCGTAGGAAAGCGACCCCAACCCCAGCCCTAGCAAAAATGCGACACCAGTGCTTCACGTACATAACTACGCTCTAGAAATACCATGGGTACAGGGGGAGGGGCACCATCACGGCACGCCCGAAACACGGCTTAAACCGCACCAGGGGCTGCTGATTTTTTAATTTTCTCTTACTTTCACTCAAACATTTTAGCTCAGATAGTACTGTCGGACTATACCGGAAGAATGAATTCACTCTCACTTCAAAACCCACTTCCTACAATCCGGTCTGAACCTTTGGGTAGGCTCCGCAGGATCAACAACCATAGCTGCACGGAGTACGGTAGAATTCCCCGGTACGGTCATTCGGGAAGTCCCCCCGAGGACGACTCCCATACAATTCTTGCGAGAGCTGGAGAAGCGTCTACGGGTAAAGCACCGTATCCATATAACTGCCTGCCACCTATGCTCCGCCATCCATTCCAAGTTTAGGGACCTAGGTTATAGTATCCCTATCAAAGAGCTTACGAAGGGGATGAGCGGAAGAGGTCGTCTACTGGACGCGGTTCAACTAGCGGAGACTCTTGGAAAAGATGGACTAAAAAGTCCCCAAGTTAGCGTATTATGGGGGACCGTCAAGCACATCCGGCAAAGATCGAGGGGGATCTCGTTGTTGCATAGCTCAGGTCAGAGCAAGGTGCCATCAGGCGTTCAACAGGCAGTCTCACGATCGGGCATGAGTGTCCTGAAGAAGAAATTGTATACTCCCTTTGGTCGGAAGGCGGTGGGGGAAGGAAGGGGACACTGGGCGGGATCTTTCAGCAGCGAATTCCCCATACAGATAGAGGCGCCTATCAAAAAGATACTCCGAAGGCTTCGGGATCGAGGTCTCATTAGCCGAAGAAGACCCAGGCCAATCCAAATGGCCTCTTTGACCAACGTCAGTGACAGAGACATAGTAAATTGGTCCGCGGGCATCGCGATAAGTCCTCTGTCCTACTACAGGTGCTGCGACAACCTTTACCAAGTCTGAACGATTGTCAACTACCAGATCCGCTGGTCCGCTATATTCACCCTAGCCCACAAGCACAAATCTTCGGTGCGGAATATAATCCTAAAGTACCCCAAAGACTCAAATATAGTCAATCAAGAAGGTGGTAAGACCCTTGCTGAGCTCCCAAACAGCATAGAGCTTGGGAAGCTCGGACTCGGTCAAGATCCGAACAACGACGGAGCACTCAACTACATGTTTAATAAGTAGTTGTCTTTTTCTATTTGGATTTTAGCGAACAGGCATTTACATGAGATTAGTTGAGTAGGCTTGCCTTATCTGCTATAAGATAGCTAGTTGTGGGGCTTTCGGAAAAAAAAGGCTGAAGGCTTCGCTATCGCTCATGGCTTGTATTATATTCGTAGTCTTGTAGTCGGCCCTCCATGCCTCTTTAGTCTTTCTAATCCTGAGGCCTTTTTCCTTCATTCATTTTGCGGTAGCTTACGCGTCAGAAAAATAGAACCTTTCCGGCCCGGAAGATCGCTGCTTCGCTTCTGGCGACTAGCTTCTACCCACAATGGCTAAAGCTACCTTGAATCAATCAATGAATGAATGATTCGTAACCCCCATGGGTTCGAGGACCCGTTGGTCAAAGGAAAAGGGGGGTCCAGATTCCAGGACGGAGCCGTATGAGGCGAGAGTCTCACGTACGGTTCCTTTGAGAAGGGTGTGATACCACCACCTATCAGGCCCGACGAGCGGGCCACGGAGCTGCATCCCTACTCACCCGGTCTATGCACATCGCTCTTTCCAGGAGGTTGGCTGCCTATCCTAGATCTTCCCATTTCCAAAAAGATCCCTTGTTCGATCTGGTTTAGTATCAAGGTTCTTCTTTTTCTATTTCTATATATATGGGTCCGTGCAGCATTTCCACGATATCGTTATGATCAATTAATGGGACTTGGCCGGAAAGTGTTCTTGCCTCTATCATTAGCTCGGGTAGTCCCCGTTTCAGGTTTTTCAGTCACCTTTCGATGGCTCCCTTAATGTGGCAGCTCATCCCTTGCTTGTTCTTGAGCGTGCAAGGCGCTCAAGACGGTGATTCTTGCTTAAAAAAGGGCTAAAGCACTCCAGCTTCGAAGCTGGAGTTTGCAACTTCAAAACTACAGGTTTTAGCCCTCCTGCTGGGTGGGCGCTTCCTTCGTCTATCGTATGTCTCGCTTGGCTTTGTCCCGAACCAAGGAGGCATGATGGTGGGCGCGTGCGTGTGCCGACTGCAGAGACTACAAGCCGACGCCGGAAGCGACTCACTTCTATTCTCGATTGGATATAGATGGGGAATCTCTATAGATCGTCTTTTTTCGACAACCTCTCTAAAACGCATACGAGAAAATTGCACTTCACGGCACGGCAAAAAAAAAGAGCTTCGCTCGGTTGGCCCTCCTAGGCTTCCGCCTACTTTCTCTTCTCTTAAGTCTACAACAAGTGGGAGAGGCAGGATTCGAACCTACGTTGAAAACCTTCAACAGATTTACAGTCTGTCGCTTTTGACCGCTCGACCACTCTCCCCTTCCCGGGGATACGCCCTCCTCAAACAAAGGGTTCCTGAATAAGAAGGATGGCGGCCTTCGTTCTTAAGTTAAGAAGAGCAGATGGAACTATTAGATTTGCTAGCGTTCCGGGAGAATAAATAAGGTCATTTAGTAAGTTCATAACAATCCATTTATGTAAAGCAAGGGGCAAAGCTTCTACGACAGCTTCCCCCTCATTGCCATCGTCGGCCTTCCCCAGCTCCCCTCCTTCGTCGCTTCTGGCTAAGCATCTTTCGGCGGAGGAAAGGAGGCGACTAGTCGCTTCTGGCGAAGCAGCGAGTTCAAGAGCAAGTGAATGAACGAGCAGCGAGTGAAGTGCAACAGTCGTAAGTAAGGCTTGCCATGTTCCTAAAAGGAGTGACCATCTTTTCTTCCCTTCTACTGACACTGAGCGAGCAGCAAGCATAGGCAATAGTTTCCGTAGGGGTGGGGCGCAAGCAAGCGTTTTCAGGCTCCGCTAGCTAGCGTACTCTTCTGCTATCAATGAAACCGAAAGAAAAAACCAGTGCCCTTTCATATAGATCGAGACGCAGTACTTTTTCTTTACTTCTTCCATACTAGGAAGAATGGAAGGAAATCCTTCGATAACACTTCTTCCTTATTTGAAGAAATGATATCCAACGCCCGTGGAAACTCTTTCATTTCAAAAAAGTTCTTCTTCTTAAGAAGCAAATAACATTTCCTATTGATTTGTCCCCTAGACTAGACCTATGTAGATTCGGAATTATCCGTCGCTACACTGTTCCCAAGGACTAGCAAAATCGAAATAGCGAAATTCTTGGGTCATCTCAATGGGTTCAGAAACCACACGTTTCTCTGGATCATCATAGCGTACTTCCACATATCCACTCAGAGGAAAGTCTTTTCATAATGGATGACCCTCGAAACCATAATCTGTTGATATACGGTGTAAATCCAGATGATTGATGGAAGAAACACCAGACATATCCCATACTTCTCGCTCCCACCGGCCGGCTGATGGAAATAGACTGACTACCGGAGATATTCGTGTTACTTCGTCTGCACTTGTTTGTACACGAATGCGTGAGTTATACCGAGTACTCAGTAAATTATGGACAACTTCAAATCTTCGTTTTCGAGAGGGATGATCCACTCCGCAAATATCGATCGAAACTTGAACCCTTGTATAGGTATGCCATTTTAGAAAGCAGAACAATGGAAATGGGTAGTCAGTATTGGTATAAGATCTATTCCCAGGTTCCGATCTTTTCATTTT
>NC_041390.1:89690758-89766800 GCF_002162155.2 Triticum dicoccoides
TAGGTATTCAAATCCACTCTAAATGCCTAAATCGACGGAGGCTTAGCTTATTATGTTTCGGGCGTTTAGCTAGCTTAGAGAATAAAGAAATCTATCTCTAAAGGGGGAGCGGTACGACTATTTTAGGTTAGAGGAAGGTTGAAGAGAGAATAGCTAAAATAGCCAGTCGGGTAGGCAAGTGCGGGTGGCTGTGGTCAAAGTGAATATGTCTTGTTTCGGTTAGCGGTTTCGGCTCTCCAGCACCGAAGTAAACTCTTTCTATTGCGGGTCCTATGGAGTTTGGGGATGAGTGCTGACACTTTACTGTGCAACATTCCTGTTTCTTTCATTCCCCTTACTTGATCAAAGAGGGCATATGTGGGGTTTGAAGATGCCTAGACCTTACCACCTTATTCTAATAGCCCGCATCAATGCCTCTGCCCAGAACATAGGAGCCCCCTGGGTTCAAGATCTCATATCAATTTTCAACTGCTGGGAAAGAATTGGGGTGCGGCAGGAAGAAATGGAATTCTCAATAAAAGTATAAACAGGTCTTCCCCACTGCTGCATAGAATCTGAGCTGGGTGGAATTGAAGTTCGGTTTCAATCAAGACACCCCTGCCTACTTACCTTAAAAAAACGACTAATGATCAACCGATCACAGAGGTCCTTTTCCAGCAACTTCAAATCAGAAAGCCCCGACTCCCATAAAGAATGCTTGCAGATCTTTCTTTCTATTACGATATGGCTTACATATCTACCTTAAGAAAGAGGGGCTACACGAGCCAAGAATAATCAACACAAGATAATGGATTGTAGAAAGGACTCGAGTGGCTAAGCGGAATTGACTACATAATAATAATGGATTCTAGAAGTTTGTTCTGCCGGAACACTTCCTCTAGCAACTTGAGATGCTCCACCATGGTAGAACTGTACACTAGAATGTCATCGAAAAAGACCAATACCCCTTTCCAACATATCTCTTTAAAAACACTATTCATGAGTTGTTGAAAGGTTGCCGGGGCATCACCTTGAATTCAAAAAGCCGGTCCTTCAGGCTGTTTTGTAGATATCCTCTTCCTTTCATTCTTATTTGGTGATAACCAGCCCTCAAATCTATCTTAGTTCACACCTCATCCAAAAGTGCCGGTCTTCTATGATAGGAATGGGGTATTTGGAAAACATAGTTGCTGCATTTAGTTTTCGATAATCGAAACACATTCTCCAGGTTCCATCTTTCTTCAACACCAGAGCTGCTTTGGGGCTTGTACTGGGCCTGATTACAGCATTTTGCAACAGCTCCTCTACTATCCTTTCAATCTCTATTTTCTGGGTGATAGCATTTCGTCGGAATACAAATGGTGGCCCACGTTTAGAAAACTTTTTTAGGGTATTCTATTTCAACAGAATAGATCAAACTTTTTATATATTCTATTTCATCTATATAAACTAAACGGCCCACTCAACTTTCTTAATTCATCCAGGAAGTCCTTCCAGGTTTTGGAGGTTACACGGTTTAAGGCCCGGATCACATAGTTGACTTGATCGCGCCTTTTCCCATATAAAATAAGATCTGCTGCCCGGGAGATGTCTTCATCATCATCCAGGCTAATTCCCCGGCTATTTAGAAGCTCCCTGGCTTTAGATTCCAATATATTGTACCTTTCTTTCGCTGTCTCTATTCTATTGGTGGACGGTCGTAACTCTAATATAGGGCTTTTAAGCATAAAAATCAGCTGCAATCTAGTTTTTTCACAAAGGCTGGTTGAGGCTCAGACTCAACCATCTGTGCTTTGCAGATGATCTTTTTTTTCAGCGGTGGTGATCTGAATTCGAACCACGAGAAGTTAGAGCAATTAATGGGTAGGTATCGTAAACATCCTGAGTGTATCACGGCATTGAAGCAGAAGAAACAGAAATGTTTTCCTTTCTTTCGCATTTGATTTGCATGCCCCCTGTAGATTTGACCCGGAGCCAATGCCAGTCTTTTTTGCGATCAAATGCACTTGAGCTAGTCACTAAGTAAGGCGACAGCACCAAAAGATGTGCATGTGTCATTAGGCCATTGGATTACTCAACAAAAAGTGAAGTGCCAAACGATGAAGAAGAACACTTGAAACCAGGCACTAAACCCTAAATGCTTCGCCTGGCTAACCAGATAGATTACTTCTATCTGCTAGCTTGCCCTAAGAAAAACAACAGTTCCACAGATATCTCCAGTGCTTTTCTATTCGAAACACAAGGGCGCTAAGCAAAGAGAATTTCAATTAACGAACAGTAGGTGCTTTTTCTTCCTTGGCCCATCTCAGTGATATGTAGGCTCTCAGCCCTTACTTGAATCATCCGTCCTCCCTACAGAAAGAAAGCGATTTTACGCCCTCCCGAAGGAAAACGTTTGGGCCGGCTGGAGCTCGACACGGAGCAAAATGTAGATGATCTCCGCAAATGGGCGAGGTAGGAGGACGTGGTGTTGGGTTTCGTAGTAATTTCAAAAAATTTCCTACGCACACGTAAGATCATGTGATGCATAGCAACGAGGGGAGAGTATTATCTACGTACCCAACGCAGACCGACTGCGGAAGCGATGACACGACGTAGAGGAAGTAGTCGTACGTCTTCACGATCCAACCGATCAAGCACCAAAACTACGGCACCTCCGAGTTCGAGCACACGTTCAGCTCGATGACGATCCCCGGACTTCGATCCAGCAAAGTGTCGGGGAAGAGTTTCGTCAGCACGACAGCGTGGTGACGATCTTGATGAACTACAGCAGCAGGGCTTCGCCTAAACTCCGCTACAGTATTATCGAGGTATATGGTGGCAGGGGGCACCACACACGGCTAAGGAATAGATCACGTGGATCAACTTGTGTCAACTTGTGTGTTTAGAGGTGCCCCTGCCTCCGTATATAAAGGAGGAGAGGAGGGGAGGCTGGCCGGCCAAGGGGGGGAGGCGCAGGAGAGTCCTACTCCCTCTGGGAGTAGGATTCCCCCTCCAATCCTAGTCCAACTAGGATTCCTCGGAGGGGAAAAGAGGAGGAGGGGGCCGGCCACCTCTCCTAGTCCTAATAGGACTAGGGGAAGGGGGGGCGCGCAGCCCAACTAGGGCAGCCCCTTCTCTTTTCCACTAAGGCCCACTATGGCCCAAATAGCTCCCGGGGGGTTCCGGTAACCCTCCCGGTATTCCGGTAAAATCCCGATTTCACCCGGAACACTTCCGATATCCAAATATAGGCTTCCAATATATCAATCTTTACGTCTCGACCATTTCGAGACTCCTCATCATGTCCGTGATCACATCCGGGACTCCGAACAACCTTCGGTACATCAAAATGCATAAACTCATAATATAACTGTCATCGTAACCTTAAGCGTGCGGACCCTACGGGTTCGAGAACAATGTAGACATGACCGAGACACGTCTCCGGTCAATAACCAATAGCGGGACCTGGATGCCCATATTGGCTCCTACATATTCTATGAAGATCTTTATCGGTCAGACCGCATAACAACATACGTTGTTCCCTTTGTCATCGGTATGTTACTTGCCCGAGATTCGATCGTCGGTATCCAATACCTAGTTCAATCTCGTTACCGGCAAGTCTCTTTACTCGTTCCGTAATACATCATCTCACAACTAACATATTAGTTGTAATGCTTGCCAGGCTTATGTGATGTGTATTACCGAGAGGGCCCAGAGATACCTCTCCGACAATCGGAGTGACAAATCCTAATCTCGAAATACGCCAACCCAACATCGACCATTGGAGACACCTGTAGTACTCCTTTATAATCACCCAGTTACGTTGTGACGTTTGGTAGTACCCAAAGTGTTCCTCCGGTAAACGGGAGTTGCATAATCTCATAGTCATAGGAACATGTATAAGTCATGAAGAAAGCAATAGCAACATACTAAACGATCGGGTGCTAAGCTAATGGAATGGGTCATGTCAATCAGATCATTCTACTAATGATGTGACCTCGTTAATCAAATAACAACTCATTGTTCATGGTTAGGAAACATAACCATCTTCGATTAACGAGCTAGTCAAGTAGAGGCATACTAGTGACACTTTGCTTTGTCTATGTATTCACACATGTATTATGTTTCCGGTAAATACAATTCTAGCATGAATAATAAACATTTATCATGATTATAAGGAAATAAATAATAACTTTATTATTGCCTCTAGGGCATATTTCCTTCAGTCTCCCAGTTGCACTAGAGTCAATAATCTAGATTACACTGTAATGATTCTAACACCCATGGAGCTTTGGTGCTGATCATGTTTTGCTCGTGGAAGAGGCTTAGTCAACGGGTCTGCAACATTCAGATCCGTATGTATCTTGAAAATCTCTATGTCTCCCACCTGGACTAGATCCCGGATGGAGTTGAAGCGTCTCTTGATGTGTTTGGTCCTTTTGTGAAATCTGGATTCCTTTGCCAAGGCAATTGCACCAGTATTGTCACAAAAGATTTTCATTGGACCCGATGCACTAGGTATGACACCTAGATCGGATATGAACTCCTTCATCCAGACTCCTTCATTTGCTGCTTCCGAAGCAGCTATGTATTCCGCTTCACATGTAGATCCCACTACGACGCTTTGTTTAGAACTGCACCAACTGACAGCTCCACCGTTTAATGTAAACACGTATCCGGTTTGCGATTTAGAATCGTCCGGATCAGTGTCAAAGCTTGCATCAACGTAACCTTTTACGATGAGCTCTTTGTCACCTCCATATACGAGAAACATATCCTTAGTCCTTTTCAGGTATTTCAGGATGTTCTTGACCGCTGTCCAGTGATCCACTCCTGGATTACTTTGGTACCTCCCTGCTAAACTTATAGCAAGGCACACATCAGGTCTGGTACACAGCATTGCATACATGATAGAGCCTATGGCTGATGCATAGGGAACATCTTTCATATTCTCTCTATCTACTGCAGTGGTCGGGCATTGAGTCTTACTCAATTTCACACCTTGTAACACAGGCAAGAACCCTTTCTTTGCTTGATCCATTTTGAACTTCTTCAAAATTTTGTCAAGGTATGTGCTTTGTGAAAGTCCAATTAAGCGTTTTGATCTATCTCTATAGATCTTAATGCCTAATATGTAAGTAGCTTCACCGAGGTCTTTCATTGAAAAACTTTTATTCAAGTATCCCTTTATGCTATCCAGAAATTCTATATCATTTCCAATCAGTAATATGCCATCCACGTATAATATTAGAAATGCTACAGAGCTCCCACTCACTTTCTTGTAAATACAGGCTTCTCCGAAAGTCTGTATAAAACCAAATGCTTTGATCACACTATCAAAACGTTTATTCCAACTCCGAGAGGCTTGCACCAGTCCATAAATGGATCGCTGGAGCTTGCACACTTTGTTAGCTCCCTTTGGATCGACAAAACCTTCTGGTTGCATCATATACAACTCTTCTTCCAGAAATCCATTCAGGAATGCAGTTTTGACGTCCATTTGCCAAATTTCATAATCATAAAATGCGGCAATATCTAACATGATTCGGACGGACTTAAGCATCGCTACGGGTGAGAAGGTCTCATCGTAGTCAATTCCTTGAACTTGCCGAAAACCTTTTGCGACAAGTCGAGCTTTGTAGACAGTAACATTACCATCAGCGTCAGTCTTCTTCTTAAAGATCCATTTATTCTCAATTGCTTGCCGATCATCGGGCAAGTCAACCAAAGTCCATACTTTGTTCTCATACATGGATCCCATCTCAGATTTCATGGCTTCAAGCCACTTTGCGGAATCTGGGCTCACCATCGCTTCTTCATAGTTCGTAGGTTCATCATGATCTAGTAGCATGACCTCCAGAACAGGATTACCGTACCACTCTGGTGCGGATGTTACTCTGGTTGATCTACGAGGTTCAGCAGTATCTTGATCTGAAGTTTCATGGTCATTATCATTGGCTTCCTCACTAACTGGTGTAGGTGAAACAGTTTTCTGTGATGAACTACTTTCCAGTAAGGGAGCAGGTACAGTTACCTCATCAAGTTCTACTTTCCTCCCACTCACTTCTTTCGAGAGAAACTCCTTCTCTAGAAATGATCCATTCTTAGCAACAAATGTCTTGCCTTCGGATCTGTGATAGAAGGTGTACCCAACAGTTTCCTTTGGGTATCCTATGAAGACACATTTCTCCGATTTGGGTTCGAGCTTATCAGGTTGAAGCTTTTTCACATAAGCATCGCAGCCCCAAACTTTAAGAAACGACAACTTTGGTTTCTTGCCAAACCACAGTTCATAAGGTGTCGTCTCAACGGATTTTGATGGTGCCCTATTTAACGTGAATGCGGCCGTCTCTAAAGCATATCCCCAAAAAGATAGCGGTAAATCAGTAAGAGACATCATAGATCGACCATATCTAGTAAAGTACGATTACGACGTTCAGACACACCATTACGCTGTGGTGTTCCGGGTGGCGTGAGTTGCGAAACTATTCCACAGTTTTTCAAATGTATAGCAAACTCGTAACTCAAATATTCTCCTCCATGATCAGATCGTAGAAACTTTATTTTCTTGTTACGATGATTTTCAACTTCACTCTAAAATTCTTTGAACTTTTCAAATGTTTCAGACTTATGTTTCATTAAGTAGATATACCCATATCTGATTAAATCATCTGTGAAGGTGAGAAAATAACGATATCCGCCACGAGCCTCAATATTCATCGGGCCACATACATCAGTATGTATGATTTCCAACAAATCTGTTGCTCTCTCCATAGTACCGGAGAACAGTGTTTTAGTCATCTTGCCCATAAGGCACGGTTCGCAAGTACCAAGTGATTCATAATCAAGTGGTTCAAAAGTCCATCAGCATGGAGTTTCTTCATGCGCTTTATACCAATATGACCTAAACGACAGTGCCACAAATAAGTTGCACTTTCGTTATCAACTCTGCATCTTTTGGTTTCAACATTATGAATATGTGTATTACTACTATCGAGATTCAATAAGAATAGACCACTCTTCAAGGGTGCATGACCATAAAAGATATTACTCATATAAATAGAACAACCATTATTCTCTGATTTAAATGAATAACCGTCTCGCATTAAACAAGATCCAGATATAATGTTCATGCTCAACGCTGGCACCAAATAACAATTATTTAGGTCTAATATTAATCCCGAAGGTAGATGTAGAGGTAGCGTGCCGACTGCGATCACATCGACTTTGGAACCGTTTCCCACGCGCATCGTCACCTCGTCCTTTGCCAGTGCCCGCTTATTCTGTAGTCCCTGTTTCGAGTTGCAAATATTAGCAACAGAACCAGTATCAAATACCCAGGTGCTACTGCGAGCTCTAGTAAGGTACACATCAATAACATGTATATCACATATACCTTTGTTCACCTTGCCATCCTTCTTATCCGCCAAATACTTGGGGCAGTTCCGCTTCCAGTGACCAGTCTGCTTGCAGTAGAAGCACTCAGTTTCAGGCTTAGGTCCAGACTTGGGTTTCTTCTCTTGAGCAGCAACTTGCTTGCCGTTCTTCTTGAAGTTCCCCTTTTTCTTCCCTTTGCCCTTTTTATTGAAACTAGTGGTCTTGTTAACCATCAACACTTGATGCTCCTTCTTGATTTCTACCTCCGCAGCTTTCAGCATTGCGAAGAGCTCGGGAATAGTCTTGTTCATCCCTTGCATATTATAGTTCATCACGAAGCTCTTGTAGCTTGGTGGCAGTGATTGGAGAATTCTGTCAATGACGCAATCATCTGGAAGATTAACTCCAAATTGAATCAAGTGATTATTATACCCAGACATTTTGAGTATATGCTCACTGACAGAACTGTTCTCTTCCATCTTGCAGCTATAGAACTTATTGGAGACTTCATATCTCTCAATTCGGGCATTTGCTTGAAATATTAACTTCAACTCCTGGAACATCTCATATGCTCCATGACGTTCAAAACGTCGTTGAAGTCCCGATTCTAAGCCGTAAAGCATGGCACACTGAACTATCGAGTAGTCATCAGCTTTGCTCTGCCAGACGTTCATAACATCTGGTGTTGCTCCAGCAGCAGGCCTGGCACCCAGCGGTGCTTCCAGGACGTAATTTTTCTGTGCAGCAATGAGGATAATCCTCAAGTTACGGACCCAGTCCGTGTAATTGCTACCATCATCTTTCAACTTTGCTTTCTCAAGGAACGCATTAAAATTCAACAGAACAACAGCACGAGCCATCTATCTACAATCAACATAAACAAGCAAGATACTATCAGGTACTAAGTTCATGATAAATTTAAGTTCAATTAATCATATTATTTAAGAACTCCCACTTAGATAGACATCCCTCTAATCCTCTAAGTGATTACGTGATCCAAATCAACTAAACCATGACCGATCATCACGTGAGATGGAGTAGTTTTCAATGGTGAACATCGTTATGTTGATCATATCTACTATATGATTCACGCTCGACCTTTCGGTCTCCGTGTTCCGAGGCCATATCTGCATATGCTAGGCTCGTCAAGTTTAACCTGAGTATTCTGCGTGTGCAAAACTGGCTTGTACCCGTTGTAGATGGACGTAGAGCTTATCACACCCGATCATCACGTGGTGTCTGGGCACGACAAACTTTGGCAACGGTGCATACTCAGGGAGAACACTTCTTGATAATTTAGTGAGAGATCATCTTATAATGCTACCGTCAATCAAAGCAAGATAAGATGCATAAAAGGATAAACATCACATGCAATCAATATAAGTGATATGATATGGCCATCATCATCTTGTGCTTGTGATCTCCATCTCCGAAGCACCGTCATGATCACCATCGTCACCGGCGCGACACCTTGATCTCCATCGTAGCATCATTGTCGTCTCGCCAATCTTATGCTTCCACGACTATCACTACCGTTTAGTAATAAAGTAAAGCATTACATCGCGATTGCATTGCATACAATAAAGCGACAACCATATGGCTCCTGCCAGTTGCCGATAACTCGGTTACAAAACATGATCATCTCATACAATAAAATTCAGCATCATGCCTTGACCATATCACATCACAACATGCCCTGCAAAAACAAGTTAGACGTCCTCTACTTTGTTGTTGCATGTTTTACGTGGCTGCTACGGGCTTAAGTAAGAACCAATCTCACCTACCCATCAAAACCACAACGATAGTTTGTCAAATAGACTCCGTTTTAACCTTCGCAAGGACCGGGCGTAGCCATACTTGGTTCAACTAAAGTTGGAGAGGCAGTCGCCCGCAAGCCATCTCTGTGCAAAGCACGTCGAGGGAACCGGTCTCGCGTAAGCGTACGCGTAAGGTTGGTCTGGGTCGTCTCGTCCAACAATAACGCCGAACCAAAATATGACATGCTGGAAGGCAGTATGACTTGTATCGTCCACAACTCACTTGTGTTCTACTCGTGCATATAACATCAACATCAATAACCTAGGCTCGGATGCCACTGTTGGGTTTCGTAGTAATTTCAAAAAAATTCCTACGCACACGTAAGATCATGTGATGCATAGCAACGAGGGGAGAGTATTGTCTATGTACCCAACGCAGACCGACTGCGGAAGCGATGACACGATGTAGAGGAAGTAGTCGTACGTCTTCACGATCCAACCGATCAAGCACCGAAACTACGGCACCTCCGAGTTCGAGCACACGTTCAGCTCGATGACGATCCCCGGACTTCGATCCAGCAAAGTGTCGGGGAAGAGTTTCGTCAGCACGACGGCGTGGTGACGATCTTGATGAACTACAGCAGCAGGGCTTCGCCTAAACTCCGCTACAGTATTATCGAGGTATATGGTGGCAGGGGGCACCGCACACGGCTAAGGAATAGATCACGTGGATCAACTTGTGTCAACTTGTGTGTTTAGAGGTGCCCCTCCCTCCGTATATAAAGGAGGAGAGGAGGGGAGGCTGGCCGGCCAAGGGGGGGAGGCGCAGGAGAGTCCTACTCCCTCTGGGAGTAGGATTCCCCCTCCAATCCTAGTCCAACTAGGATTCCTCGGAGGGGAAAAGAGGAGGAGGGGGCCGGCCACCTCTCCTAGTCCTAATAGGACTAGGGGAAGGGGGGGCGCGCAGCCCAACTAGGGCAGCCCCTTATCTTTTCCACTAAGGCCCACTATGGCCCAAATTGCTCCCGGGGGGTTCCGGTAACCCTCCCGGTATTCCGGTAAAATCCCGATTTCACCCGGAACACTTCCGATATCCAAATATAGGCTTCCAATATATAAATCTTTACGTCTCGACCATTTCGAGACTCCTCGTCATGTCCGTGATCACATCCGGGACTCCGAACAACCTTCGGTACATCAAAATGTATAAACTCATAATATAACTGTCATCGTAACCTTAAGCGTGCGGACCCTACGGGTTCGAGAACAATGTAGACATGACCGAGACACGTCTCCGGTCAATAACCAATAGCGGGACCTGGATGCCCATATTGGCTCCTACATATTCTACGAAGATCTTTATCGGTCAGACCGCATAACAACATACGTTGTTCCCTTTGTCATCGGTATGTTACTTGCCCGAGATTCGATCGTCGGTATCCAATACCTAGTTCAATCTCATTACCGGCAAGTCTCTTTACTCGTTCCGTAATACATCATCTCACAACTAACATATTAGTTGTAATGCTTGCAAGGCTTATGTGATGTGTATTACCGAGAGGGCCCAGAGATACCTCTCCGACAATCGGAGTGACAAATCCTAATCTCGAAATACGCCAACCCAACATCGACCATTGGAGACACCTGTAGTACTCCTTTATAGTCACCCATTTACGTTGTGACGTTTGGTAGTACCCAAAGTGTTCCTCCGGTAAACGGGAGTTGCATAATCTCATAGTCATAGGAACATGTATAAGTCATGAAGAAAGCAATAGCAACATACTAAACGATCAGGTGCTAAGCTAATGGAATGGGTCATGTCAATCAGATCATTCAACTAATGATGTGACCTCGTTACTCAAATAACAACTCATTGTTCATGGTCAGGAAACATAACCATCTTTGATTAACGAGCTAGTCAAGTAGAGGCATACTAGTGACACTTTGTTTGTCTATGTATTCACACATGTATTATGTTTCCGGTTAATACAATTCTAGCATGAATAATAAACATTTATCATGAAATAAGGAAATAAATAATAACTTTATTATTGCCTCTAGGGCATATTTCCTTCAATTTCTGCTGCCGGTGAGGTTGATAAAGGGTGGCGGCAGCCCAACCCAGAAGAATGGTCGTTTCTGCTGCCGGTGAGGTTGATGAAGGGTGGCGGCAGCCCAACCCAGAAGAATGGTCGTTTCTGCTGCCGGTGAGGTTGATGAAGGGTGGCGGCAGCCCAACCCAGAAGAATGGTCGTTTCTGCTGCCGGTGAGGTTGATGAAGGGTGGCGGCAGCCCAACCCAGAAGAATGGTCGTTTCTGCTGCCGGTGAGGTTGATGAAGGGTGGCGGCAGCCCAACCCAGAAGAATGGTCGTTTCTGCTGCCGGTGAGGTTGATGAAGGGTGGCGGCAGCCCAACCCAGAAGAATGGTCGTTTCTGTAGGGTTTCGTAGTAATTTCAAAAAATTTCCTACGTACACACAGGATCATGTGATGCATAGCAACGAGAGGAGAGTGTTGTCTACGTACCCAACGCAGACCGACTGCGGAAGCGATGACACGACGTAGAGGAAGTAGTCGTACGTCTTCACGATCCAACCGATCAAGCACCGAAACTACGGCACCTCCGAGTTCGAGCACACGTTCAGCTCGATGACGATCCCCGGACTCCGATCCAGCAAAGTGTCGGGGAAGAGTTTCGTCAGCACGACGGCGTGGTGACGATCTTGATGAACTACAGCAGCAGGGCTTCGCCTAAACTCCGCTACAGTATTATCGAGGAATATGGTGGCAGGGGGCACCGCACACGGCTAAGGAATAGATCACGTGGATCAACTTGTGTCAACTTGTGTGTTTAGAGGTGCCCCTGCCTCCGTATATAAAGGAGGAGAGGAGGGGAGGCTGGCCGGCCAAAGGGGGGGAGGCGCAGGAGAGTCCTACTCCCTCTGGGAGTAGGATTCCCCCTCCAATCCTAGTCCAACTAGGATTCCTCGGAGGGGAAAAGAGGAGGAGGGGGCCGGCCACCTCTCCTAGTCCTAATAGGACTAGGGGAAGGGGGGCGCGCAGCCCATCTAGGGCAGCCCCTTCTCTTTTCCACTAAGGCCCACTATGGCCCAAATAGCTCCCGGGGGGTTCCGGTAACCCTCTCGGTATTCCGGTAAAATCCCGATTTCACCCGGAACACTTCCGATATCCAAATATAGGCTTCCAATATATCAATCTTTACGTCTCGACCATTTCGAGACTCCTTGTCATGTCCGTGATCACATCCGGGACTCCGAACAACCTTCGGTACATCAAAATGCATAAACTCATAATATAACTATCATCGTAACCTTAAGCGTGCGGACCCTACGGGTTCGAGAACAATGTAGACATGACCGAGACACGTCTCCGGTCAATAACCAATAG
Source organism: Triticum dicoccoides (assembly GCF_002162155.2). Taxonomy (NCBI): domain Eukaryota; kingdom Viridiplantae; phylum Streptophyta; class Magnoliopsida; order Poales; family Poaceae; genus Triticum; species Triticum dicoccoides. The sequence goes on from NC_041390.1 coordinate 89,703,262, forward strand.
CGGGACCTGGATGCCCATATTGGCTCCTACATATTCTACGAAGATCTTTATCGGTCAGACCGCATAACAACATACGTTGTTCCCTTTGTCATCGGTATGTTACTTGCCCGAGATTCGATCGTCGGTATCCAATACCTAGTTCAATCTCGTTACCGGCAAGTCTCTTTACTCGTTCCGTAATACATCATCTCACAACTAACATATTAGTTGTAATGCTTGCAAGGCTTATGTGATGTGTATTACCGAGAGGGCCCAGAGATACCTCTCCGACAATCGGAGTGACAAATCCTAATCTCGAAATACGCCAACCCAACATCGTCCATTGGAGACACCTGTAGTACTCCTTTATAATCACCCAGTTACGTTGTGACGTTTGGTAGTACCCAAAGTGTTCCTCCGGTAAACGGGAGTTGCATAATCTCATAGTCATAGGAACATGTATAAGTCATGAAGAAAGCAATAGCAACATACTAAACGATCGGGTGCTAAGCTAATGGAATGGGTCATGTCAATCAGATCATTCTACTAATGATGTGACCTCGTTAATCAAATAACAACTCATTGTTCATGGTTAGGAAACATAACCATCTTCGATTAACGAGCTAGTCAAGTAGAGGCATACTAGTGACACTTTGCTTTGTCTATGTATTCACACATGTATTATGTTTCCGGTAAATACAATTCTAGCATGAATAATAAACATTTATCATGATTATAAGGAAATAAATAATAACTTTATTATTGCCTCTAGGGCATATTTCCTTCACGTGGTTGGAAGTTTTTTGACACGAGGCCTTGCGCAAAAGACGAGTACTTCAGAGCCCACCAGGAAAAGGATATTGGTTCGCATCTCTATATTGATCCGCGGCGCTTCTATGAAGTTTTCCTTGTCTCCGATTTCAAAGCTGAATGGATGACTGAATCTGTCGAAGCATCATTCGATATTTGCAGATTGACGTAATGCTATGAGGAGTTAGAGTCTTCTGCGGGAAAGACATTTCTTGTAGAGTTTTTTAGATCTTTTTGCTCTACTTTTTCGAGTATTCCTTACATAAGATCTCGGAAGAGCCGATGTTTCCTTCTGTTCCCGGTAAATAGGAATTCTATATCCTCTAGCTCTTCGTGACCTGTTGTGTCTGCCCTCGACTTAGCCGTCATAGAATAGAAAGGTTTCTAACCGTTGAAAAGGATACTTCTAAACATTAAGGGGCGCTCAACCTTCCACTCAAATCCTTTTTACCAGAAGGGAGCTCGCCTCCCACGACATATAAGGGAAAAGGCAATGTGTGGAACTAGATCAAGTTTGATCTGCCACTTACACTGGAAGGGCAAGAACTAATGCTTATGCGTATTCTTCCACGGAATATAGAAGGTTAACTACTCCAACTCGATGGCTGAGAGAAAAGTGAAATCCTAGCTTTCCCTAGAATCAGCTCTTTACTATCCTGCCCCAGGGGGTTTTTCGGAGACATTGAACCCTAGATTTAGAAGCTTTCCCAAACAAACCTTTTGACCAGGAAAAGGCATAGCAAATATTTTTGGAAAGACACATTGAAATGGAAGCTCTCGAACCTATTCCAAAGTAAGTTTAGGATGAGGTTTCCGATCCGGTTGGTGTTCCGACATCCCGAATCGAGGTGGCTCTAAACTCAGGTTTGCCTACCTCTCTAGTTACAGAGGGAGGAGAGGGGCTTCGTCTTTTTAGGTCTCTGAAAAGCCAGTTGACATGTGCGATCCAATCAAGGAGGCAGTACTTCTGCCTGAGTTCCTCTGGATCCTACTCGTCGGGATTACCGTGCTCCCGCAGGTTGTTCACCATGCGTTCCATAGCACTTTGACTTTATATCTTTTACCATCTTGGAATCATGTAGATGTAGATTGCTTTCATCGTAGGGTCATTCCTGAAGGTGGCTTGTACCAGCTCTTCGTCATCATAAATAGCAAGCCACTCCTTGTTTATTACTCCGCTTTTTCACTCTCTCATTCTTAGTTAACCATTTCATTCTATTGAATCTTTGGTACTTTGAGTTTTGAACAATAGTTAGAATTTATTATTAAGCGATCCCCCGCTTTTTGACTTCTTTCTCTCTTTCCTTGGAAAGAACAGTTGTTTATTAAGGCCGCGTTTCTAGAATCTACTTTGAAAGTGGAAAATAGGTCTCTTCTTCAATGAAGGCAGAACTATTCACTAAGCCAACAGGTTAGCGAAGGAACTTTTGCCGGTCTTGCTGCTTTAAAGCGAACGAGTCTTCCTTATTCCTATGGTCATTAGAATAACCTATTCATCCTCTTGGCCACTCTGAACTCATAGGTAGATGTGGTTCGGTTTACCTTCTTTCGCTTTGCCTTGGGTTCGGTGGTAGTAATAGTCCTTCTTTAGCTCGCTCCTCCTTTCTTGGGTTCCCTAACTGTCTGCTATTGCTAAAGCTCAACCTATGCCTCCGGCAAAGGCAAGACGGAAAGCAAGCATTAAGTGAAGAAGCAAGTTCAATTACTCAAATGTTGGAACTTATTGTAAAACACATTCCGTCGCCCAAGTCAGATCATTGCCTACTGGCCACGAGGCTTATGAGGCCAGCGGAGGAGGTGGAGGGAAACGTATGAGATGAGGGATTTGGACTTGCTACACTTACCAGATGTGAGGTAGTGAAATGCTTTCCTTCCATAGCGAACTTTCCCATAGCCGTAGTTCCAGACTCTCCGAAGCCTATGACCAAGAGTAAGGGCACTCAGCAGGCTGCACCGATTAGAGAGAGTACGTCGTCTATTCATTCCACTCATTCCTTAACGTCCAAAGCTAAGAATTCAAAAAGTTAATAGGTGGGTAGGTGTTCTTAGGTTCGTAACATGCCTTTCTCGGAAGCCTAGTTGAATTAATGGCAAGGGAGATATTAGCTTAATGGCTTGGCTATGCTTGAGTCAGCGGAAATCATTTATGATGAATAAAATCAATCAGAGGTAGTTACCTCTCCTGTAGCCGGGTATGAGAGATCTAGTTCGGTGAGAATAGCTAGGGATAGAAAGACCATCCTGGTGCACATGCTATGGGTCTTATTGTTTGTTGGGAAAGAAAGGAAGACTAGCTTTGGCGTGGGAAGCTTACCAATTTATGCGGTGGCTAGTCGATCGAGAAGAAAGAGCAGTTGTTACCCGCCTCCACTATTAAGCAGCATGAGCCACTAGACTGACTCGATATCCGTGTGTGGATCCGCCCGAAGGCAGTCGATTGGAAAAGATGAAGACAAGGAAGAGCCATTCTTCATACATAGGAGCGAGTGGTCGAAATGGAAAGTGGACAAACGGAATTCTGTACAACTATAGGGTTCGGTTCTTTCTTCTGTCCCAGGTCCTTTCTTCTCTTGCGGATCTTTCTTACTTTTATTCCTCAGCTCGCTTACAAAAACTACATATTTTTTTTAGATATGGACCCGGGGTTCTCACTTCTGCGCAAGCTATTTCCGAACCTGCCTGCCTTCGGGGAGATGGGTTGGGTCATACGCGGGACCTACCCCGAGGAAGGAGGCTTGAGGCGCGCTAAATAAAATTGTTTTATCAACACGGGGTGGAGAAGGCATTGCAATTTCCTGCTTTTATGATTGCTTCGATTCCTCTGATTCTTCTTCTGACAGGAATTACCAATCCTTTATTGGCTATGTCATCCTCTGTTTAGTAGATGTATGGTATGGTATGGTTACTAGGTAGTGTTGCTCGATACCCGAGCTTGCACCAGTATTAGCTGGCTATTCCACTATTGCCAAAAGAATTCTGGCTATTGGCTTTCCAGCTTTCACCTCTCTGCAGCTTCTGGAGCTGCTTAAGCGCTTAACTTCTACCAAAATGTGGTATACATTGGATGGAATTAGAGTGGGCGTGGCTACCTACATCGGGCAAGAATAGGAGTCATATTTCGTTTTGTACCACCGAATAAGATAGTGAGAAATCAGATCAAGAATGGAACCTGTGGACCCTCCGACAGTACGAGCCCTTGTTCGCTTGGTTGCTCAACCCCTATCTCCCAGGCTACGACCTATCGCATTGCCTTCGATGAGTCTATATCGGATGGGTGTTCAAGTCTTTTGAAAAACCAGCCCATTCTAGTCTATCTGTCCCACTCTAAAGAAGATAGTGAACCTGAGGTTGTGCTGTCTCCAATCCCACGAGTCCAATAGGAAGAGCTAGTCCTCTAAAGTAAAGTAGGTGAATTATGGCTAAATAAAAGAATTCTTACTTTCACGGCCATCAAACATTCCAAGACATCTCTTCAAGACTATCCGACTCAGCTCTGCGTAGGTAGAGCCAGGAACTAGATCCGTATCCCATGATCAGTAATCTTACAATTACACAACCACCAGATCCTTTAGGTTTGTTCGATCTATCGATAACTGATAGACAGACGCCTTTGACACTTCCTCCAGGTGGAGTTGATTAACACTCTCATGGTTGGTCGATGGAAATAGCAAGACGAGACAGACATGATAATCTGAGAAATATATGTGGTGATCCCTTAAGCAATATCTAAGAATTAAATGTGTCCAAGATTCAATTGATTGGTTGAAGCCAAGGTCTCGAGCTAGTCCATCTTCCTATATGATATTCTTAATAATGCGCAGCACCAAGCCTGAAATTGGGGAATGAATTGAATCGATTGCCTTCCTTTCCTGGACTAGACTGAAACTAATAGGCTGCTTCCTCGTCTGTACTTCAACTAGGAGGTTGTTGATATCACTCTAGATTCTCGAAAGGATATTGGATTGATTTCAAATCAAGGAAACTATTGAAATCAGGTAGCGAACCTATTGTTCCTTATTCTTTTGCCCTCCTCGGCTCTAGTTGAACAATGCACACACCCCGCTTTAGCTGCACATAATAAGGTGATCCGTGAGGCGGCTAGCTATTAGTTAGTGCGATGTGCAGTGAAGTGAGAGATCTCTCTACTCTAGTAGACCAGATGAAATAGCTGCAATGACTAATGTTTGATTGGGAAGACAGAATACATACGTTGACGTGCCCAGTCGAGCTACCGTAAGGTAGTCTAGTTAAGGAAAGGAAACCGGCTATTCCCCTCATGCTAAGGGTGCGATTCCTTACCCTCCCACAAGATCACACTAAATACAATATGTGCGTGATCTACTAGATTCTTATAGAATAAATTTATAACCTTAGTTGATAGACAGGAACCACCATCCCATAACAAAAAAGGGGGGCGAAGGTTATTTTGTACCAATGAAGACGGATTTCTCTCTCGAGCTGCTCAAAGATCTTTAAGTGGCTTACGAGGTAGACTTGATCATGATCCATATCCAACCTTCTCCCATCTGCTTTTGTCTCTAAAGATTAGAGTCATTGACACGATTCCAGTCCAGTGCTAATAAAATCCGGCTGTCCAGTTCGGGAAAGCAAGTGATTGATTAGTTCCATTGGTCTATTGGCTTCAGCTTCCTTTGCGCAAACCAACACCTATTTGGATTCGCTTGAGAAGAGCGCATTCTTGAGATGCTAAGGGCTGGCCAAAGGGTTAACTAAACTAATAAGATCTCTTCTTCCTTCTCTTTTATGCTTCAGCAAATCGACTTCTTCTCGATGATGGACATTCCACAGGCATTTCTAGAGTAAGATTCATGTGCAGCCTTTCTCGATCGTTTCTTATTCTCGAATAGAAGATGATAAGATGCATACCCCCTCCTCACTAACTATGTTACTTATTTCCTCACAGCCTCTTGATGCAAAAAACCTATTCTTTCAAGGAAAAGACCTTTCTAATTCAGTGTAGTTTTTCACTGACTATTCTAGTGTAGTTTGACTCAAGTATACGTTTTCTGAAGTCTCAGATTGCATGCATTTCTTAAACAGTATTGCACACTACTAACTAAAAAACTAGTACTTTACTGACAGGAAGTTAATAAGTATATAATATGCAAACAATCCCTCGCTTGGTAGTTTCCTTTCTTTCCTACCACGCAATCAATCTCTTGCTTACTTAAAACTCTAGTTTTGTCGGACAACCCTGCCACCAATCAGTCTAAATTAGTTACTTAATTCCTTAACTACCTAGTTTGCAGAGAATAAAGTAGGCTTTGGCTGAGATACGTAAAGGAGGAATAGTCAACTATACTCCGAATGTGCTTTGAGCAGACAGATATGTAGGTTGCTAGGAAGGAGGTAAGCGCTTGTCTTTCTGATGTCAAGAAGTAAGAAGAGGTAAAACTCCTAAAAAACAACTTGATCTATGTTGAAAGTTTATGTCAGCAAGCAAAGAGATTGCCTAGGGCGAAAGAAAATAAAAAACTCAGGCAATCTTTCACAGGGTTGGGACTCCCTAAATCAAACTGCAATCGTTGTTTATCAACCACTCACGACGACACCGAGATCTTCGACTTAGCTCCCACAGGTCATCCACCCGGGGCGGAAGATAACGAAAGGGAGACAAAGTCCTAACTAAATCAACACACAATAACCTCAACCTTCTACCCATTCCATCCATCATATCAGTCGAGTCGAGGAGATTCGTTCTTATCTATAGATAAGGCAAGAGAGAACTTATGACCTCGCGGATGGAGAGGGATTCGAACCCCCGGTATTCCTATCAATACTTCGGTTTTCAAGACCGACTCTTTCAACCGCTTAGACATCCATCCCTGCGCTCGCCCGCCCTATCTATCTGCGCGCTAGCAGGTAGGGGCAACTCTATGTGATTCGCTACACTTGCTTGCGCCCCACCCCGTAAGCTGACTCTATTGCCTAGCGGTTAGCGACACTTTTCCGGTAGTACGAATCGCTACGCTTCGCTTCTTTCTATATGATAATATGCACGGTCGGTTGCAGCGCTCCCTGCGGGTAATAGCAAGAGAGTGAAGAACGAACGATCCTCAAAAAAGTCAGCAGTGAATGAGTCCGACTCGAGTTCATGAGTCAAAGGCGTGGCAAGAGAGCGAGTTCGACTCGCGAACGATCCGCAAGTGAAGGACCGATCCTTTAACGCCAGTACTGTTGCGAGACTGGTACTTGGCGGCTCACGAGAAACATATAGAAAGGTTGCCCATCACTCCCTCGCTCCTTTTTGAAGGCCCACCGCTCCCCCTTTCTTTAAGTATCTATCCCGGCTTGCATTTTGGGGCGAGTACTACAGTTCCTCCATAATCACACAGAACGCCCAGCTTCGAAGAGCTGCTCTCTCCCCAGTCCACAGCAAGGTGTGGAATCTGGATCTACTGTGTGTTCTGACTCTATTGGATCAAGTCAGATACTAAGCCTTCTACTACTACTACTTAGGAGATCAAATGCTATATTTCAGAGATTGGACTCTCTTACTGTGTTTTTTCAGGGCTGTTCCCGAGCCAGGTTCCCTGGATCCATTCTTACCTAAATGGATGAATGAAGAAGGGGGTATTCCTAGGCACTAGTTATTTTCTTATGTGTGTACTTCGACCTTACAAAGTATGAGTCCGTGCCTTCCTAAGTTGGTCCTGAATTTCCAATGAAGTTTTGATTTTCTCGAGGGACGTAGCAAACTGTTTGGTTGGCTCCGAGCATTCTAAAAATAGAGTCCTGCCTGGACAATGTTGATAACGGGAAATCTCTAACCTCCGTGGTGGGTGTGAAGAAGGGTACAGCTAGAAAGCGAGAGAATATCTTTATGGATATGAGTCTGAGGCAGAAGTCTCTGAATGCGGGCCTGACGAACCTTTTGTACCAGGATCATCACGAGACTCTGTTTCTGTGGTAGATGACTCAATAGGCAGGGCCTAGAACCTCTAAAGAGGGTGTGACCGATCACCAAAGTCAAAGCTGTCTTACTAGCGCGAGCCTAGAAGAGTCAAAGCTGTCTTACTAGCACGAGCAATCATCCAACTATGGTGGTTTCTCAACCGGTGGGTACATTTCTGTTGCACATTGTGAGTTCATATTTTCTTTTCTAAGAAACAAAAGTTTGAGCAGATGCCATTAGCAGGTACAAGAACTCCCGTTCGGTAGGCGTCTGCTTTAGCAATGTCTTTGATCCTCGATCAACAATTTGAGGAAGACGAGACAGAAGCCTTTGGATGAAACCAATGAATCTTCCGATCCGAAAGACTAAGGGGCTAGGCGCTCACCTACTATCTACACATTTACTCTTTGGCGTTGGCTCCACCAGTTTTGCTGCGAGTCGCTTTAGTTATCTCAAATCTTTGGCAGGAAGGGGCCAAGCCAAATAGTGCTCTTTAGAAGCGTAATCCGTGCTTGAAACTCCTTCGCTAGGATCCAAAAACCTATGCTTCCGCTCTTCCTCACCAGGCAATGCTTACTCTTCTCGATCAAGATTTTGGAGACTTTGAAGCTCAAGGATACGACAGCGCTTGAAACAAATGCTTTGTTTTGGCACCTTCGTCTTCCTTTCTAACATTAGTAAATTCGAGCTAATGCGACCAGTTTTTAATTGCCTAGAGGGTGGAGAAGTCACATCATCTGAGGTTTGTTGTGGGTTCAATTATGACCCCGGTCTAGAAGATGGAGTGGTTGCACGTGTAAGTACATCATGTTACATATCTATTTTAAGCTAAGCTAAATGCCTAAACTAAACAATTTTCTATTAAGCGCGGCATCGTCTCTTCGGGGCGAGCCCTATCGATGATTTCATTCTGTACAATGTGAAACCTGAAATACCAACGGTAGTTTCCAAGTGCCATCTCTATTCGACTCCCATGCTTATTCCTGAACGCTTGAAGGGGAAGTCCGGGCTGGGTCAGCTAAAGGCGGAGCCGGGCGGGATATGGTATTAGCTCTCTATGTGCTATTAGCTTAAGCTTATCACTCCAGCTTATTACCCTAGGCAGAGGGGGGTAGGGGAGCATCACTAGAGAGTCTCCGTACCCGGTACAAGATCCTGGCTTATATAAATTCATTCAAAGTTATGGCTGAACTGGTCTCACCGCTTCCTTCCTCAATGGTAGCGGGACCCTTGCTTTCCATTGCCTTTCGAAGGGGACCGACAATATGCATACTTCTTTTTGTACAACTTTGCTCTATTGGAGCCTTTGCAATAAGAAAGTGGATTAGGAGAGAGAGCTCGCAGACGATGTTCCCTTCCTTCTATATATCCATATATCTATCGCCCCCGGGCACTCCAGAGCCAGTGTGACATTCTATCCGAAATGCATGCATCTCACATTAGGTAGCCATCCATGACCCCGTGTGTGTTTCCCAATTGCTCATCCAAACCATCATTTCTTTCTTCCATCCCGGAACGGAGATCTGACCCAAGGAAGGAATTGCCTTCTTTCTCATGCCAACCAGATGGATGCGGCCCAGAGCTGAGTGAATTCCCTCTGGGTGAGTGCTATGGAGATAGGCCAGGATCAATGAAAATAACCGAGATCGATCGGTATCCATCGCTCAGAGAGCTGCTTTCTCCCCGATATCTGTATCTGCTTTCGGACGGCCAAACAAGCAAGAAGAAGGAAACTTCCATTTCGCATAGCTGCTAAAGTAGTAGTTTTTGTCAAATCATACTTCTGACCAATAGTATCAGTGGCTTTATGCGTCCGCAACCTAGTTTTGTATCTGCATAGTGAAGGAAAGAAAGAAGCATGTTAAGGTGACTTGAGGGAAAGACTGATCCTGATAGACAAGAATGGTATGGTTGGATTGCCAGTGAATAAGCAGCAAGGCTAAAGCAGGGATTGGATTTACTTCTTCTATTCTCAGTAGCATCATTTTCCTTCCACCCTCTTAAGAACTTCCTGAAGCCCTGAGACACTTGTTGCCAATAGTCTGGAATGGAACATTTGCAACAGTTCTTGTAGGCCATTTCTGTAACAGCATATCTCTAAACCCTTCTTGCGGATGGTTCAAAACGAAACTTAGTGGCAGCCCCTATCTTCCCCATTTTCTAGAAGTAAAGGACAATGATCTGACCCAGCTTGCAAGAGGGATAGTAAAACTTAGGAAATAAATCCTCAGAAGTTGAAGAAACCAGAACTCTATCCAAAACTTCTCTCACTGGCCTGTCTTGTTTGTTAGTCCAGGCCACCAACCCTTCTCAGTTCATGTAGTTCAGTTTCAGATATGAAAGCATTAAAAGCTTCCATCCTATTAATATGTATTCTGCCATTGTTTCATGAGCAAATCTGATCATGTCCCGCAAAGGTAGATCAACACTCTGCACAAAGTTAGTGAGCTCTGACAAAAACATGGCTCTTAAATTTGGTTGGACCATAAACATCCACCCAAGCACAATTATCACAAAGCCTCTATACTCAAACACCATGGAGAAATTGACCCTCCCCAATGAGGTCTGCATCCATGACATCCAGATTGACTCCAATAAGCATTCCACCTTTACTGCCACTGGCTGGCTTGCAAAACCACTTGAAAAGCTTTCTGCCACCAATTGCCATTAACTCCTTATCTGAGAACTGTTCTCTCTTAGTTTCTTGCACACAAACTATGTCCACCCACTCTATCACTTCAGAAGGTTGCCCCCTTCTACCTGGCCAGGCCCCTCACATTCAAGATTAGTGTCTTCATGGCGGTATCTGTTTTTTGTTATGCCTCCTCTTAGCTCTGCTCGTAGTGTTCTTGTCACCAACTGGTATACAAGTACTGTGATTATCTAACTCTTCAACAATCTGAGTAATATCCTCATTCTCTGAATCAGAGCTTAACTCGACACTGGAAGACTGCTCCTTCTCATGAGCAGCTAACTTCTTTTTCTGAGCAGCTTCATAAAGCAATGCTTGAGCAAGTTCTCTTGCTTTAATAGAATTTATAGACCTTCAATTTCCTCCTGTGTACTGTCCAACACTAGACCACTATCTACAGCAGATTTTACTAGACTAGCAGAATCAATGGAATTGCAAATAGCATATCTGTTAGTAGAAGACATACCTGGTTCATCAAGATTCTTGCGTGAAGCCATCCTTTCTGCACGTTGCTGAATAGGCATGCCATCCTTCGGGATCCTATCCTAGCACTTGTCCTCGTTGCTTTAATTCTTGCGTTTGCACCTCATTGAACTTCTCTTGTTCTTTGGTCATTCCAGAAAAAACCTCCATACCTTAATAATAGGGGCTTGTGTATAAAGGAAAGTAGCAAACCGGTCAAAGGCGAAGCTGTTCTATCTCAACTCTCTGACTTGAAGGAAGATGTGGCGGATCTCAAGGCTGGCTCTATTCCAAGTACAAGTTCCGAGGTGAAATGCGTTGATGTGGCCAATCGATATACAGTATAGTTGAATGGTTCGACAAGTTCACATGCCGGAGCTACCTGTTCTCCGCGATTCAATTGGTTCTTCTGCCTTGCCTTCTTATCTATCGGTCCCAAGGTCAAAGAAATAGGTTCAGTGGTTCGACCTCCCAAAGGTTAAAGAAAGACATCGGTATTAAGACCACTCCCTCCGGATGATGATATGTCCCAACCATCTATAGCCCATGGTTTGTTACTCGGGAATTCGGAGAGGTCAGATGAGATAGATGGGTGTGTTCAAAATGGAATGATCCCCTTTTCTCATGTTTGCATTTTTGTTGTCCACAAACAAATAAAGAGTCCAAAAAGACGTACGCATAACAGACTCGGTACCTAGGTCAATGGGTTCAGTGGAGAATTGCGTTACTGTAATAGCGAAGGTATCTATGAAATGCAGTACCAAGGTCAATGAAATTGAAAGGCACCTCTGACAACAGAATCAAAAGGGATTTGGCGGCTATAGACGACTCAGAGGGGTTTTCATAAAGAGAAGCTTTCGCGCAGTACACCTATTTTTCTATAGAAGTGAATGGCCCCTTAGTTGGCTAGTCTGATCAATCGGCAGGCTCAGCCTCTACTTCGTATTCTGATATAGAAAGAAAAGAACCGAACTCCTGGAGGGTGAAAGAAGAATCTCAAGTTGATACTCTGCCAAGGGATCTGTCCACAACTGGTACTTCACATGCCTTAGAAGTAGATTTGAATGAGAATGAATGAAATGAGCAAACGTTACTAGGAAGGTGAACTTGCTATCAAACTACTGCCTGCGCTAGGGGAAGCGCGAAAGAAAAACCTGTTTCAAGCAAGATCTGATACCCTTGAAGGACTCCCAGGAATGAGAGAGCAAGTACAAGGACAATCTTATTTTCTAAGGATAGGCGGTATTCCATAATTAACATAGTTCGGTTAGAGTGGATTTGAAAAGCTACAGCAGATCGATAAGTTGCTAATTTAGCTAAGTCAACTCCACTACGGAATCTAGCTCTCCATAAGAGGGTATTCCCAATGAGACAAGTAGTTTATCGAAGGGACCCTCTGTCTGAAGATTGTAGTCCGGATTTCTCGGAATAGAATAATTGAATGAGCAGGTGCAGATGGTCAATCTCCATCTTGAAGCCGAGTCTCTCTGTCTTCTTATTTTATATAAAGATATAGAGAATAACTCGATCGATCGTAGAATGATTTCGTGATCTGATCTTCATTTGGGCGGCTTTCGCTCAATCCGTGGCTGTAGTGATAAGGCAAATCAAAGGGGTCAAAAAAGAAGATATAGAATTGTAGCTAACGGGGTTCGCTCGCCCTCGCCTGTCACTATAGCGTGTCAAGTTTCTCTATTTCCAATCGGGATTTTTTAGGTGTGAAGTGAAGTTCACCAGAAACGCTAGCTATATGCTTAACACAGGGTACAAGAATGAAGAAACCATGAAACCAACCTAAAATCACTGCCAGCACTTAGTTAGTTAAAGCCCAGGAACCACTTGTGTTACACCAGTGAAGCAGAAGCTCCGAAAGCTGTCCGAGGAACCAGCCATAGGTGGGTTCTTTACTGGCCATAGGTAGGTCCCTTACTGCTGGATCCTCTAAGCAGGGAAAGATCGTAGCTAGTATGAATTGGAAGAACGATCATACCGAACCCAGGATCCTGCAACTATTCTTCCTTCGTTCAAGACTCGCTTTTCTCGCGGGTTGAATGAGTGAGCCTTGTCGATACATACTGAGATTCAACAGTCAACTTTGGAGTCCGTCCTAAAGCCCCACCAATCTACATAGGTGATACCAGGGTAGGTACTTGAAAGACGAGAATAGAACCCATGCTGATGTACCTTAGCTTTTCCGCTCTTCCAATCCTAAACAAGATCATAAATAAGAGTCCCAGTCCGCTTAACGCCCTCTTAGCACATATGATAGGAGCTGGCATACAGAATTACAAGAAGTTGGTACTTTTTCCAATCCTTTCTGCTTTCTCACCAGCAAAATAGGATCGATCGTGAAATCAAAGAAATCTTTCACCTCACTTCTAAGATGAGCTAGCGCTCGCATCACCTTTCGATATCCTATATTTTTGATATTCAACAAGTAGCATTTCCACGGCATTCTTTAGATGGATTTCACTGCCCCTCATCTACTCCTCAACTGGGTATCTATTTCTCAATACGGTGCTTTAGTGACGGATTCTGGCATCGCATGGATCTCTTAATCAAATAGGGTCTCCCGGATAGATCAAAATGAATGTGACACCCGTGATAGGACCACTACTGATTAAACTAAGCCCTTTAAGGAAGGCGTACGGCAAACACTTGGACTGAAGCATGAGCTGGTTCAAACCACTATACCTAATATATCACGAAATCTATACTGGATTTTCAGCGCTGCGCTCAAGGTCAGGAAGAAGAAGAAGTGTGTGAGATTGTAATAAGTGTGATTGGAGAAGCTTTTAAATAAGTGGAGGAAGTAGAATGGATAAATTCTATCAATTTCTAGCTCTCATAGCTGAATGAAGAAATAGATAATGGGATGCATTAATAGTTTCATCCAATTCCTAGCAAGTCAAGTACATAATAGTCTAATTGAGTATTTAGAAAAGCCTGTCTAAGACGAGTCGGTGTTGTATGCTGAGTGTGGTTTCTTCCTGTTTCCGGAGTAGCCTCTATATATTGAGTTTATAGGATGGAGTCCATATCCCTCCTTTTTACTTCATGGATCTTGTCAGCATACAGGATACTATAGTGTCGTAAAGAAAGCGGGTATCTGAGAATATGGATCAGTAGCGGATACCAGATTGGTAAAAACCTGCTCAAAAAGCTAGAGTTGATGGTTTCGAGAAAGCTAAGCTAAAGCAAGCAGTAAACTAGTGGGTGCAAGCACGTTAATGAAAAAAAACGTGATAGAAAATCCTACCGTTAGCAGCGACTGCGACACTTCGTAACAGCTCCTTAGAGATCAATGTCTTATTGGTATTTGCTCGATTGCAGGCAATAACGTTAGTAAATTAGGTGAATGTACGTAAATCGAGGTACACGAGTCTAGCCAGGTATAGGTAGAAAAGGGGTATAGTAGGTCTCATGGAACGGGAGATGGTGGGACGAATAGTTCATCACGCAAGTGTTAAGAATAGATAGGAGTCTCGACTCCGTCCTTCGAAAAGAAGATGGTTCGCGCTAAGGGTGACTAAAGGCAGAGAATTCTATACGCCAAGAAGAAAAGAAAGTTTGTAGGGGTGAGAATGAACTTTCAAACCCTTTTCTTGCCCCTATCCTTTTTGCTTTCGATAACTTCTATCGCTTCCTAATCATATGAGTCTAGTGCAACATACTACTACTAATATGGAGTCATATTCTTCTTAAGCCTCCTTTCCCAGATCCAAGTTCCGAATCCCAGGGAGAGATCAAGACAATGCAGCAGGGTTGGCAAGCATACCTGTATCACTGAGCAAATCCAAAGCATACTTTCCCTCTAAAGAGTGAAGAAAAAGACTTGGTACAGCTAGAATACCGAGTGGATGTGGAATCCTACTTGAATTCAAGTCAGAAAAGGAAACTCGAATCCGGAACTTGCTTACTTCGGCTTGATCAGATACTGGAATCCAATCGGGGAACTTGGTTATTGACCCACTAATCTTTCCCTCTTTCGAGTCCAAGTCTCAAGAGGGCGCTTAGGCCGGGCCCTTCTCCAGAGTTCCGATACCGATATCACTATTTCAATTAGTTGATTGATTTCCCTTAGAATTTCATTCCTCCTCAAGTCCGAGTTTCGGTCAAGTAGTGGCAAGTATCATCTGTATCTGGCAGATAAGCTTTCACATGCATGAATTGAACTACCGAGATCTTTTCTTACTTGGCAACTAGAGCCTCCCCTTCGGGATTCGAGATTGAAGAAGAGGAAAACTGCTTCTAAAGGGAACTGATCCGAAGCAACAAGTCCTAGACCTAGAATGCAGGTACCCTAGTCTTGAAATATGCCATGAAGAATGAAATCTCTTGTTTTCATTCATATCATCAAAACAGTGATTCTGTCACGGCCACCCCTCAATTCAAGAGTTCCGATTGGATCAACAAGAATCCAATCTGTATGCCAAGAAGAAAAGAAAGGGATTTCATCAAGTGCAGACAAGAAAGATACCGAAATCAGGAACCATGGAAAGCAGATACCTGATTCTATATATATATAAAAGGGATATAAGTGTTGGATCTGAACTATTTCAATTAGTGAATTGGCGGAAAAGCAGGAATGAAGGTTCGGACAGAAAGGGGAGAGGAGAGCCCGGACGAGGAAAACAAGCAATACATGACTAGTGGGCCCCCCGTATATCTATTAGCCGTCTATCTATTAGACCTATCTAGAAGTATAAGTTCGTTGCATTCCCGGAGATGTAGAATCGAGTGTTTAGCTTACTGGGCATTGTGCTAAGTTTGCATCCGAATCGAAATCTGGCGTGACTACTCAAACACGAAAGCTAGGGAAGGGAATAGAAGGGCGGGTAGATCAATGTGATGATAGCACCACGCCAGGCACCGAAGACGAAAGAGAAACATCGTCGGTAACACTATACATTGTAGTCTCGCATTATCCACTGGATCCGCAGCTAACCAGATATAATGCTCAATGCTATGCAAAAGCAATAAAGGGGAGATTGTCTTCTAACTAACTATATAAGTAATTGATATAACTAGATGATTCTCGTTCAAAAGATTCTTCCCATTATCATTATATAGAGAGGCGGAGGCGCGTAGCAATAAAAAAGCTTGCTTGTTGGGCTGATGAGGCTCGAGAAATACTGTGAAGTGAAGATGCGCCATTACCGAAACCATTTCTTTGCTTTGGGCGAAGTTCCTTTATAGGGAGCTCACTTCCTTGCTTGGTTGGTTGGTTGAACTTGCTTTTTAGGTGCGGTGCGTGCGGGTCTAGTTTCATTTATGAGTGCTGCGTATATTTCCGTTAGTAATGGTTTTGAGCTTGGGAAGAAGGGATATGGGTATGGCATCATCCCAGATTTGATCTAAGGCTAGTTCCGTGTGTGCAACTACTATCTTATCTCAATATCAGGCTAAGGCTTGGCTAAGTTCTCTAGAGGTTTTCCTTATTGTCCTGGTTCTTACCTCAACAGGGCAGGGGAGATAGTTGGAAGTTGAATAGTCGTATCGTATCAGTTCAGAGAATCCCTGTTGAATGGCTTGGCTTTCAGTGTGAGTCTAGTTGACTGATTCCTAGGCTAGCTTCTCCTTATGTGCGGGTCTAGTCTACAGAACAGATGAAGACCCAGAACCAAGGAGAACAGAACGAATACCGATCTCAGAGCGGACAATCAATCCCAGTTCCTAGTTTCCTTCAAGCAATAGTCAGCCTGTTCCCGTTCTTCGTGTAGCAAACCTCCTATAGTGAATACGACTGAGAACGAGCTTGACTCCACTCACTGCAAAGGAACAACTGATTCTCCAGTACCGACGAAATGGAGAAAGTGTCCTCCGGGAACGCAATCTAGTACATTAGTTGGTGTAGCCAAAGAAGAGGATATCCCCTTTTTTGACCCATTGGTCTTCAGACCAGACCCATACCATAGCTACAAACACTTTTGAGTCAGAGGAGACTGGCCAGATCGCCTTCTTGAGGCTCTCTGGGCTTATCGGACATCAATCTGTATAGCCACTGGTCCCCTTCTCCTTAGTCGTTGGCATGGACGCCATTCTTCCCAGTGAACTCGACGATTCCTTCCCTGCGCGTTCTGCTCGACGACGATATGACTGATAATCAGAAGCGAGAGGCTCTGCTCTCGAAACTTGACCTCCTCGATTCGATCGATGGGAGAAAAAAAAGGTTACGAGCGGCAGAGCATGCACAAGTCTATCAACGTCAACTCAGCCGCGCTTTGGACCGATCCTACGAATAAGAGGCATTAACAAAGCATTTATGATTAGATAAAGAAAATGGTTGATGGCTATATGAATATCTAAAGTCCGCTTAGCCTCTCGAGGAGCTAGGAAGGATGGAAGAAAGCTTGACCATTTTTTCACTGAACTACTCGAACTTTTTGTTCAAAAAAGCGGAAATAGCTCAGTTCGAGAGAGGGTTGAGCTTCATCGGTTAGTGTGCACCAAAGGATGAGGTTTCTTTCCCATCCTACAAATTGAAACCGTTCTAGCTTGATACTGCGATATCATCAAATCATCCAACGGAGCATGGAAACCATTTCGGTGGCGGTAATGGCCTCCAGTAGTTTTCTATGGAACCATACCACTATGGTCATCTATATGATTAGACCGTGCCGCTTCACTAGACTTTCCTGAACCATCCATTTGATCCCCACAGTCGTGACACCACTTTCTAAACAAAAGTTTCCAAAATCCAATGCGGAACCAAGCAGTAAGAGAAATTCATCATGGTAATTATTAGTCGAAAACCAAAGTGGAACGGAGAGAACGGAGAGTCAGTTACAATGACAAAATTGTTGAGGAATCATGTTGAAAGAACAACATTCTGTGTCATAAATATCGTATATAGAGATTTTTCATGTATCGACGCTTTTGATTCAATTATGAAAGTACGCTGTACTGGACTTGCACCCCTAGTTACGCAGAAGTGCAAGCACAGAAGCGGATGACCGGACCTTACCAACATACTCAAAAAAGTATTCTATACTGGGGTCTGTGCTCTTGACAAGCAGTGTTTCCAGTCTAGCTGTGTCAAATCGGGTGTGAAGTGTCCTTCTAGGTTCTGGCTGGTAGAGCAGAGGACTGAAAATCCTCTTTAGTTTCATGCATGGGACTCTAAATCCCAATTGTGCTAGCTCTATGGTTCGATTCCACAACAGAACGAACAATGAATGAATGTGGGCGGTCAACCAGGTAAGCCTGTGCCCAGGAAAGAAAGGACTAGGGAGGGTTTGAGAGAAGCTTTCACAGTGGAAAATGCAAAAAAGCATATCGTTCTTAGAAATTGTGGAATTTTACTCAGTTAGAGCTATGGTTTAGCATCAAGAGGGAAGTTTTGTAAAAGCAACAGGAAGAATTGCTCAGATACCCGTGAGCGTATATAACTTGGGTCGTGTTATAAATGCTCTGGCTAAACCTATTGATGGGAGAGGCGAAATTGTAGCTTCCGAATCTCGCTTAATTGAATCTCCTGCTCCAAGTAGAATTTCCAGGCGTTCCGTATACGAACCTCTTCAAACAGGGCTTATTGCTATCGATTCGATGATCCCTATAGGGCGCGGTCAGCGAGAGTTCATTATTGGGGACAGACAGACTGGCAAAACAGCAGTAGCCACAGATACAATTCTCAAGAAAAAAGGGAAAGATGTAAGAAGAACGAGAGCGAGCCTTCACGAAATAAAATGCAAGTGAAAGAGAATTGTCAAAATTTCCTAAAAGCGGTGGTTCTTTTCTTTATGGATCGGGTAGATCCATATGTTCTGAGGGGGAGACGAGGTGTAGCGCAGTCTGGTCAGCACATCTGTTTTGGGTACAGAGGGCCATAGGTTCGAATCCTGTCACCTTGATGTGGTATTCACATAATGGGGCCGAAGTGCAAAGCCCCGTAGCCTATCCGCAGTCGGGAAGGCAGGCGAAAAGCGCGCACAAAAGAAAAAGAAAGCTAAAAAGCTTATTTTGCAATCCATTATCTTTGGTATTCTTCTATATTTAGATCATATTATATAGCTATTTCACAGGTTTTATTTACATACCTCAGTCATGTTATTTGTCTAGCCTTCAATCAGAATAGCCTCTCCACCGGTTCCGAAGATTCTTTCGGCATCAATGTGCTTTTGGAATCTTCCTATGAAACAAATAACATTCTGGAACAGTTTAGGACAGAACAGGCCGTAGTAGAAAGCGAGCTTTTTTCGCGTATAGCCACCTCAAAGCCCAATTAGCGCACGGGCTGCCCCCTCAACTCAACCCTGAAGAGTACGCAAACTTGGTCAGGGAGCATTTAGACGGTGCAGTTAGTATTGACCACTACCGCCAAGTCCATAATTCAAAAATTGATGAAGTCCACATAATGGAGCTCAAAAGCCGATTACCAAATCTACTTTTTTAGCATCTTGAAACCGCACATAAGAAATATTCTGAATGAATCACCTTACAATAACATACGAGAGACAACTTTCTATTTTGTCGAACAACAAGTCGAACCCAATGAACAATTCCATTCAAAGGAATGTTCTAGAGTTTTTTCCACTATATTCGCGATATTTAAAAAAATGGAAGAAATTCTTCACGATTTCTAGAGTTCCGGGATTACTTCACTGATATCGATTTTCGCCTAAGCACGGCCTCTAGGTTAGTTCAAAGTGTAATACAACGAACTATCGATACACCGAAAACGAGTCAAGATGGATACATAAAATGGAGACATCGTGGATTACCCAAATTGGGACGACGATAGGACATTTCACTTTCTTTCGCAATATTTCTGATCATGACTCAACCACTAGGAAAGGGGATTGCTTACTCTCAGCCACGTTTTCGCTTATGCTTAGTCAAGTGAGGATTCCATTCGAAGTAACGTAACAGGAGCACCATGTTCAAAACTTCTCGGGATCCGGAGTTTTTCGATAAAAGGTCCCATCCTTTAATATCATGATTGGGTCAACCAGGCCAGATCATAAGTGAAATAGTTTGATCAAGTCGACCAGGTCAGGCCCGATCATGAGTGAATAGAAAATCGAAAACGTACATAGCTGTTCCAGCGGAAATACTTTGTTTAATTCTACCACTTCTACTAGGAGTAGCCTTTTTAGTGCTAGCTGAACGTAAAGTAATGGCTTTTGTGCAACGTCGAAAGGGTCCTGATGTAGTGGGATCGTTCGGATTGTTACAACCTCTAGCAAATGGTTTGAAATTGATTCTAAAAGAACCTATTTCACCAAGTAGTGCTAATTTCTCCCTTTTTAGAATGGCTCCAGTGGCTACATTTATGTTCAGTCTGGTCGCTTGGGCCGTTGTACCTTTTGATTATGGTATGGTATTGTCAGATCCGAACATAGGGCTACTTTATTTGTTTGCCATATCTTCGCTAGGTGTTTATGGAATAATTATAGCAGGATGGTCTAGTAAGACGGGGGGCGGCCGTTCGGTCGCCTATGATATACGGACCAATTGGTCAAAAATGGGTTTGTGCCGCAGGTGTTGAACGATCTACTCTACACAGGTGTGGGCTTACAGGGCTAGGGCTCATAAACCCTTTCTTTCATTCATCAAGGGGTCGGTCACTTTTCCGGGCCGGGATCGAGAAGTGGAAGTCATAAAAAAGAGATGTTTCTCTTCGCACCTCATATCAAGAGGAAAGGTAGCTTGTCAAGCTGGTCTCACTATTGGAAATTCTAGCTTTCTTTTTTTTTCACCGGCTCTTCTTCTTTGTCAATGCTACTAAGGACCTGACGGTTCGCCTACTTGATGGATGAAAGAACATGAGAAAGGGTTCTAAAATAAAAGGCTAGAAAGTCTACTACAGTACAGTCAAAGTCAGCGGCTGAGTTTGCCTAGCCTCGCCTACTCATTTTTGTAGGCGAGCGAGTTAGCGAAGAGGCTTAGGGATAAGAGAGTGTCGGTGCGTACGTAGCCTTCATTCTACTACGCTACACAAAGTCACTTAGCTCGACGTTAATTAAGAGAGTAAAGGAGGAATACCCTACATAGAAGAACCACAGTTTGCTTACAAAGGTATAACCTTTAGCTCCCCGTGGCTAAGCTGCTTTGCACCACTGATAGTTAATTAAGATTCCATTTCAAAGGCGCTACTTTGTTTCGCAAGCCTTTGTCATTGTCAGTCAACTAAGGTTGGCCCTCGGCCCCCTGCGAATCCGTAAATCAGAGAGCATGCTGCAAAAAAAAGGATGGTCCCCTATGCATTTCATTCTTTCCGGAACGCAAAGAATTAAAGTACCTGACCCCCCATCATGGTGAACCTCTCCTTGTGATCGGGATGAGGTAGATGCCTCCCAGCCGGGGGGGGGGGCGGATCGAATCGGAGTTTCCTTAGGTAGCCACCGACCTACAGTTCTCCTTAAACTTCTGTGCTTGGTGGAAAAGAAGCAAACAAAGGTACGCTCGCTTGCTGTCTTGTTCTCTGCCGCGGACTGGGATCGCTCGCCAGCTAGGCCCTCTAGAAAAAAGTTGGAGCAACATTGTATGAGAACATATTACCCATCTTCGGGGACAAGGGGCAGAACGACCTCTCGATCTACTTACTGCAGCCCAGGACGGGCGTCGTCGTCTAGGCGTGACTTCTTGTTTTGATCTCCCCTACGCCTAGGACGTTGTCTGGGCCAAGAGCCATAGTTAGTTGTTGTTTCCATTTGGTTCTTCTTTCTCGTTGTTGATACCGGCAAGACCCAGCCAGATGATGATGTCTGCTGGTTGGTAGTGAGAGGACTCTTAGTACCCGCAAAAAAAGGGCGCTGGTGAAAAAAAACAATCATTTGATTTAGTTTCTTGCTCTCCCTTAGCAGCGGGAAAGGAGTCTATCTATCTGCCTAGCTTTGGTAGATTTCCCCCAACGCAATTCAAAAACGGAAATTCCACGAATCCCTGAGGTGGATAAGTCCGACGACTCAGCAGTAGTGCGGAATTGTTTCCGGTCCGGTGGATCTGATCTATAGTTAGGGGGCAATACATACCAAAAGGTTCGAAGAAGGAAGGCGCAGTATATAACCAACCCACCCATAGCCGGTCTAACTGCTGAGAAAGAAAAGTGCTTTTCTTTCCCTAAGAGTCCTCGAGTACACACAGCTATTGCGGATCCTTTGCGAGATCAGGATTTTGGATTCATAATTTAGAATCAATCCATGTTAGGTCAACATCGAGACAGAGCATCTCAGTTGGCTCTATCAAGGAAGTGAAACAGGCATTCCTAGGTTGAGGTTACCATTGGATTGACCCTCAATCAGGCCTCCGATTCCAAGGAGTTGATTCAGCAAGTTCCCTGCGCTACCCCGCGGGAAGTCTAATCGGATCTATCGGTGGTTCCATAATGAGTAGTTGAATACACATTGAGGGGGCCTTGCCTCCTCCTTCCCGCCCACACCTTCATTCTTTTCCTCCTCTGATCTTAGAAAGCATACTAAACTTCACTCCAATCTTTCTCCATTAGCAACAAGAGCAGCTCTATCTATCGGCCCTTGATGAGTAAGCTTAGCTATACCGCTTAGGTTGCAAAGCAGCAAGCTCCCTTCTAATGCGTTATTGCTTGGAGCCTTCTCGCTTAGTAAGCCGCCTTCGGCCCTTCCTCCTTCTTACTTTGTTTGGTATTCGCTCGCGGGTTTGTTTCCAGGTTCTTTCGTTCTTGGTTGGCTCACTCTATTGTTGTTTGTAGATCGTGCGTCCTGCGCATTGATCCGGCAGCGAGACCCGCCCTGGTTGTAAAGCGAAGCGAGCCGTCCTTCCTTTCATTCGTTGCTTTGTCTTCGGTTTGTTTTTAAACTCGACCTTCTATCGGGACTATGGTGACGAACCTTACTCCCCTCGGTCAAGTGGTTGACCCGTCTGTCCAATAAGTTTACTAAGTGAATGGGAATCCTATAGTTTGACCAGCCTGGGAAGAGTAGTCAGAGGCAATTCGCTAATATGGAGCTGTTTATATCGGCTTTCTTTCCTAACTAACAGGAAAAGAGAGACATGCAAGTTCGACTCTCGTTCTATCCATGTTCAACAGTCCCTTTCCATCTTGGTACTGTTGATGGCAGTACCGCTCAACTACGAGATGCTTGAAAGTCGATGTATCAATAATGTTCCCAAGAGTAGCATCGAGCCTTGAAACGGCAAGCCATGCTTCAAGCTAAGTCAGTATGGATCTAATTGATTGCTAAACTGAAGGAACGATCTCTGTCGAAGATTCTCATTCTGAAGCAGGTGCCTAGCTCTGGAAGAATGGACGGGATCATACCTATTTGAATTGAAGAACATTCTGTAACACTTGTTTTTGAGTGGGGAAGGAAAATAAGCACACAAGCGAACAACCATCTAACCGTCAGTCTGAACTCCCAGGATCAGTCCATCAGTAAGAAAAAGCTTCCGTTTCCGTCATTCAGCAGTGGAATGGAATAGTTCGATGGTATTGATCGTCCAACCATTGATTGGAATGTCTATCGTGATAAACCGTGTAATTCTATAAGCTAAGCAGATGAGGCAACAAAGAACCTAACCGTCCTCTCTGATTGACTTCATCAGAAGATTCCTATGGTCTGGTTTACCTTTCTTCTTTCCTTGCAACCTTGGATCGATATGGTTCATTCCTGGGCTATGCTCTTTCAACGGTTGACAGAAGAGGGGGACGGGCAAGGATGATCAGACTGCTTGGTTCGGTTCGTCAGAGGTATTAAAAAAACCTTCTTTTTGGTCTTTTCTTTCTTGCCGCCACTTTAACAGGTGCCGCTGCAATGAGAGCTTAAGTTGCGGAGTTTTTTCTGGATTCTTTTTTTTTGGTGCGCTCTTCCTTTTTTTGGATAGAAAGAAGGGTTCAGTGGGAGGGCAAGGGGTAGTTAAGTTTTAGGTTGGCTCTTGTTTTTTACAGACTTCCTTTTCGGTGTAATTTAATAAAGAAGTAGCAATTGTTCATTTCATTTCATTTTTTTGCATTGGTAGTTCTTTTTCATTTGAAAGGGCAAAGGGGGGAAGGGAAAGGATTGACCCTAAGGGATCATATTACTCAAGAAGACTTGGGGAAAATAGCAGGATTGGAAAAGTTCGAAGAGACTGAGGAAGACAAATCCATTGTCGAATCCTGCAGAGTGAGAACATCGAGTAGTGGGGGCTGGCTTCCACCCCTGAGAGAGCTTGATTTACCAGAAATCCCGCCGAGTCCTAGTGGGCCTAGATTCCATGATAAGTTCTGAGAAATGGAGGAAATGATGCATTCAAAGTTTGCAGAATTGCAAGAAAGAAAAAATCCTTGAAAGAAAAACCAAACAAGACCAGATGTTGCCTATTGTTATCGGGAACGAGACTAAATGTTCGGCCTTAATGAGATGGACCTTGATTCCTCTCCGGCCAGGAAAAGATGCGGCTCCTCTTTTTTCTACTACCTTCATCCTCGGGTGAAGCCGGTTGGCTCACCAAACAAGATATATACTGTGAAATCATTGGTAACCATGCCTAACGGTCGGTCATCTAAGCTATCGGCCAAGGCAAGTGAGAGCTGTTCAAGAGTTGGGGGCATATCTTTAGCTCGAGCAGCATCCGCTCCCGAAATGTGAGTTAAGCTTTAAAAAAAGAAGAAGAGCTACGAGTGGAACAGCTTCTTCTATTCCTTGTTGGCCTCCAGCTCCTTCTGTCCCTCAATCCTCTTCTCTGCCCTTTTTTTACTATTATGTGTGGCATGCCCCCTGTTCGTATCTTAACAGGGCAACCTTCTCTTGCAAACAATCCCTTCATCGCTAACACCGGTAATGCCCCATCCCTTTAATACTACCTTCGAGGAATTTCTCTCGCGTCCCTGTAGTGATAAGAGCGCATTCTCTAACAGCTTTGAAGCCGAGGCAGCCATCCTCTTGCCAATCCTAAACAAAAGAAAGAAAAGCCCTACCCGCCTTCATTGGTTGAGTAAGGGGCATTTACCTATCAGTCCTAGTCCTAAGGCGCAATCGGAGCACTAAGCCCAATTACAGCTTGACTCCGTAAATTAGACCTCATTCTCCTAGTCCTATTCCTGATTGTTATTTCGGATTCTGTGCCTGGGTGGTATCTTCTTACTATTGATTCAACCTCTTCGGGCAAACGTTGTCACTTCCTTTATTTGAAAAAGGGGTCTAGAACTACAGTGATCTGATACCTTCTTCCCTTGGTCTGGGTAGGTAGGTTATGTAGGCTACAACTGTTCATAGGTTGTTCGATCGCAAAAGGCCAAATCATCGATTACTAGTATGTCGGATATTGCCAGGAGGCCCTTCCCCCTATGTTTGACTCATCCTAGATGGGTTCACACCTGTTGATTCCGGTCAAAGAAAAAAGCTTTTTCACGGCATCTGTCCCATCACACCAATCTACGCCAAGATAAAGAATGCTGGGTTGCCAGGAACAAACCCTGTGATTCAAGGTCTTGCCTAGAATTTCCCTAAGAAAAATGCACCCCATTAATTGATCCCTCTTTAGAGTAGTATAAGTACATCCTCGACTATAGCACGAGTAGAGTCGAGTTCTCGTACTAACCTAAGAGCAGATATGCCGAAATATTTCCACGTTCAAGCAGCTAATCAGTAAACGACTTCTCCGTAACAGTTTGAAGATTAGCTCGCAACGCAAGTAGCGGCAAGAAAGGAGAGCAAGACTTCCTTTTCTAAAAGAAGAAAGAACTAGACTTCTATAAGAAGATTTTTATAATCGTAGATCGTGGAATATTCATCTATCTTATTAGGTAACTACTTTAGCTGCTCTCGAAACTGAACCATCGTGAATAGAACTAGCGCTTAAGGAAGAGTAGGATCTGTTAGCAAGTCATATTCAATCACCCGGTCTTCTCCTTCCTGGCTTTTAGATTTTCTGATTCTCTCTTGGATTTTCATACACTTAGCCGTGTACGTATCTTGGCTAAACTCGAACCTATAGTTGATCCATCCATACTCGGTAAAGAATCAAAAAGGTACTTGAAGACGACTTTGAATGGGAGGAGGTTTTCTTTTTATCCCCCCTAACCTTATTTTTATGTCTTCTTCGTTCTCAGTCCCTACGGTGCATTGTAGGATGATTTTCCTAAGGCCTTGAATTCGTTGGCCAGGTGATCAGGGTCCTCTCCCTGGTCCTATCGAACCAGTGACTTCTCTCCTGGGATTGAATATGTTTTGCCTTTCCCCGATGGTTCCGCATTCCTATGTGGGTAGGATTCGCCAGGGATGAGCGGCTTATTTAGCCTATGCGAAGCGCGAAGCATAAGAGAAGAGTGTAGCGAAGCGAGTTTAATACTTGTAGCGAATATAAGTAGTGTCAAAGCCTACACTGGCTTAGCTCTGCAGATGTTTTCAGGACGAAGACGGTGATACGATACCACTCGCCAGTGATGATAAGATTCACTCATAGCATAGGTGGAAGATCCATCCTATTTTCTTTATAGATTTATTTGTTCAAAGAAAATACGCCTAAAAATCATTCAGGGAACCTACTCTTGGTATCCTTTACCACATTCACTTTCCATATTCCCTTTCTTTAGTTCAGACGCTATCGTACCTCAGGGAAAATCCAAATTTCTATCAAAGATTCCCACCCAACTCTGGAATGACTCTCCCCTCTCTCCCTTAACATATAGAAGGCCTCTTATCCGTCAACCGCACCTTAATAGCTCAGACATCCGAGCCTTGCTGGATGATGCAGAAGGGCCAACATCAGAGGATCAATTGAATAACCAACTCTCCCGCCCCGCTGCCGCTACTGCTCGAAAGCCTTTGGATCCCCTACAGGACTGTCATGAGCCCCTACAAGGAGTCAAAATCAAGCCGAAACCAGATACAGGAAGTGTTGACCCGGATCAATTGAGTGCGAGCCCTTTTATCTTGAGCTGATTGTCCTTATTTTAGAGTTGTGGCGAAGGTAAATTGAGCTCTGGCCTGTGGGGAAGGAAAAGGCTCTGACGAAGCTCCAGGGATTACAGGAAGGTTTAGGCCGTAGCTCCAAACAGTCAGAAAAGAAGATGGTCCCGCCCTTACTTCGGCTTGAGGAGTCGTTTTCTCGCTATCTTCTTCGTCTGGATTAGCCTTTTAGTAGCCTAGTAGGTTGTTTGAGTTTCAGGAAAGGAAGAGGTGCCTTCTAAAACAGCCATTACCGCTATGTTTTTTTTCAATAAGTTCTTTTAGAGCATCGTGCCCCACTGTCCGAATAAAGTGTGCGCCTAAGGTGTCATGTGTTTAAGAATATACGTCTAATAGAAATACTTTCCCAATCCGTATAAGAGGAAATAAGGGTCCGGCAATAAGCAGTAGAAGAATAACCCGCAGAAGAAGTTTAATCGCTTCCAGAGATCGGAGCCAGACAAAGATAAGACTCCACCGCGGCACGATCGGGATGATTGG
This sequence comes from Triticum dicoccoides, assembly GCF_002162155.2. Taxonomy (NCBI): domain Eukaryota; kingdom Viridiplantae; phylum Streptophyta; class Magnoliopsida; order Poales; family Poaceae; genus Triticum; species Triticum dicoccoides. The sequence goes on from NC_041390.1 coordinate 89,730,473, forward strand.
GTCAAAAATGAATCAAAACTTGTAAAACCCCGGTTTTGGCCTTGTTACTAAGGAGAAATTGACATACTTAGCAAAAAGAGATAGAATTATTTCAAAAAGAGATCAGGAAAGAGCCATTTCCCAACCAAATAAAACAGGAAAGCATGAGGCTCGAAGCCCTTTCTCATTTCGAATTTCATCTTAGTATCGATAATGCCCCGCCCAAGAGTATTTCATCGCAATCACACGCTAGCTTGGTTGGAAAAGCTCGTTTGCACCCACTAACTAATACCTTCTCGTCAGTATGGAATTCTCCATGCTTTCGCCTTGCTTTGTAGTCATTTTCTATGAGTAATCGGTCCGAACTCAATTTCAAGAAAAAACTCTATCTCGCCTGTGGCCAAAAGTAGTGAAAATGGTATTTAGCTTAGTCAATATACAACACAACTGCTGATTCTTCGCGAGATGAAAACCCTTTGTCCTCCGTCTGCAGGGGCAATTCCTGAGAAAAGTGCTAATAGCCCTTGTTTTGGTCATGTCCACAGGCCTTTCCATTCGTCTTTATTCGTCTTTCTTCCGGCAATCTATGCATAATTCTACTTCTTGAACCACCGAATCTGCTTTTGAAAATGGATAACTAGCTCCATTCTGCGTCAAGTACTAAGGATGGGCCCAAAGCACACTTTTGAAAGGCATCGGTCACCTTAAAAACCCCAAAAGTAGGAAGTCTAGCGTGCTTCTTTAGTGCTGCTCTTCGATCAGATGCTTTCTCATTGAACGAGGCATATTAAAGTGAAAGAAGTTCCAGGTCGAGTCCCGAGAAGGTGATAGTTGATTTTGATCATGAAGTTGGCACTGGACTTTGGAATTGATTCTGGACCCCCACCTGCTCAGGACGCCCCGCCTGCTCAGGACGATCCCATTACGGATTTTCTGGAGGGGGACACGCTTGACCCAGCGCAAAAACGGGAATTCAGAAATATTCTAAATTTCTTGAAGACCAAAAGAAGAACGAACCTTCAAAATGAGCGAATCGTAATAAAAAGATGTTGGGGGGCGAGGGTAGTAGTTACGAATCCAGGGCAATCAACCACTATCTAAAAACCCAGGTTGGACAACTGCGTGCTGGGGGATTAGTAGGGGATTTTGTCGTAAAGGAATTACGGAAATGGAAAAGGGACTTCAAAGCTCAGAAGAGACGGTCCCACTTCTATCAGGGCCTTCTCGGGGTCTTGAGCAATGTTAATTTGCATTGATTGCAAACAGGGTGCGGGATTCTCTGACGCAAACAAAGAAATGGTCCCGGAGAAAGGAATCAGTCTCTTCAGTCCGGCGCATGCCTCAAATTCATTTTTCCTTTGAATTACTCATTTTTTTTAATTTCGCACCAGAAACTTTTCTAGGAGAAGTTCGAATCCGTTCCGTTCGGATATTGATCGGTCTTGGTTTGACATGGTTTACGCGTTACTGGTTCCCGGAAGAGTCAATTTCTCCATTAGCTAAACCCTTTATTACCCTACCTTTGGACTCGTATTTTGTTTGTACACGATCAACGGAGGCCCCCCCGACATATGTTGCAACGTCTTCAATAGCATGCTCTTACTTCGTCTTTCCCTTAATAAGTCATCAAATTTGGTGCTTTTTGATCCCCAGTTGCTATGGGGAACAAAGGCAGAAATACAATAGAATCCTCCATTTAAGTGGTTCTCGCTTCTCCTTGTTCCTGCTCCTAACTCCTCCCCGGGTAGTTCCCAATGTTTGGCACTTTCCATACTTCGTGGGTGCAACATCAACAAATTCGCTCATGATCAAGTTACAACCTAAGATCTATGACTATATTATGTTAACTGTTCGTATTTTGTTCATTCCATCGGTATGCTCCCAGGTACCTGTAATTGTGATCTGTTTGCCAGAACCAAGGGGTCTTTCTGTGGAAACCTTCACGACCAATCGTCATTTTTTGATGGTTTTTCCGCTTTTCACAGTTGCTCTTTCCACACCCCCGGATCTCTGGTGCCAAACCGCCGCCCCTTTCCTTATATATTCGATAATCGAGTTTGCTATCTTTGTGGCATTGATTGTACAAGTTCGTGAAGAGGGCTGGACGAGTAGAATGAGGGAAAGCGGCTCGATCAAGAAAAAAGAGGAGTAGACTAGAAAACCTAGAACTTCAAAAGTCACTATCAATGAATGAGGAACTTCACCGAAATTTAAAATTATAGAATTCTATGGCTAAGTGAGAGTGTTCACGCATTATAGTCCGATTTCCTTGTTCGTTGTGTTGAGCGCCTCCCTCGAAGGACCCAAACATGGGGAAAAGAGTGCTCAGGTTTATCCCCGAACACCCCAGTACTAGCGGCATGGGGGCAGAAGCCGACGACTCGCCATCTCTCAGAATTGATAAATAGCCGCACAGAAGGTAATATTTTAAATATTAAATTCCAACAGCATTGCTTAGCGCATATGAACAAGTTTTCAGCGCACAGGACAAAACGAGCGAGTTTTACTCAAAAATTACATCCCTGGAACATTCATCCGCCATAAGGCGGGCACCCTTCAGAACATCCTTATAATAATTCTCGGGCTTGCAATGCTCTTTCCCCGGCGGTGGCCCGTCCTTCACAAGATTCTCAACATCCAGCTTGCCCCAGTGCACCTTAGCATGGGCAAGGGCCCTACGGGCACCTTCAATGCAGACGGAGCGCTTGATGACTTCGAGCCTTGGACAGGCCCCCACCAGCCGCCGCACCAGCCCGAAATAGCTCCCAGGCAGAGCTTCTCCAGGCCACAGCCGAACTATGAGGCCCTTCATGGCCTGTTCGGCCGCCTTGTGGAGCTCGACCAGTTGCTTCAGCTGGTCGCTCAGGGGCACGGGGTGTCCGGCCTCAGCATACTGAGACCAGAACACCTTCTCCGTCGAGCTGCCCTCCTCGGCTCGATAGAATGCGGCGGCATCAGACACGCTACGGGGAAGATCTGCGAACACTCTTGGAGAGCTCCGGATTCGGGTAAGTAACAAGTAACACACGTTTATGTGTTTGCTTTGCATAAAGAATGCCTTACCCGCCGCTATCTTTTTCACCGCATCCAACTCCTGGAGGGTCTTTTGGGATTCGACCTTGGCAGACTTGGCATTTTCAATAGCCACCGCGAGCTCGGACGCTCGCGTCTTTGAGTCAAGCTCCAAACTCTCATGTTTTTTCATGAGAGCCTGGAGCTCTTGCCGCACCTTGCCAACCTAGGCCTCATACTTCTCCCGCTCGGTGCACTCCGTGCCCGCCCTCTTCTCGGCCTCGAACAGCGCTTGCTTAAGGGTCGCCACCTCAGACGTGGCCCCTAAAATAGCCACGATAATACTGTCATTTTTTGCAATTGCACTTTTTTATATATATATTTAAACAAGGTATTTCTTACCTTCCTTATCCTTGATCTGCTTCTTGGCATGCCCGAGCTCTTCCTCGGACTGCTCGAGGTTCTGCTTTAGCGTGTCCACTTCCGCAGTCAGTGCAACGGATGCCAGCAGAGAAGACTGCATACGCATATTGACTCATTTTTGTTAGACTCCTGTGAATTTTATTTGATCCTCTATTCGGCTTTTCTTCCCGAACGCCAAACAGAGCATCAGGGGCTACTGTCTATGCGGTAATATTATTTACACATTCTTTACTTACCTCAAAGCCTGTTAAAAGGCTAGCACAAGCTTCAGTCAGTTCGCTCTTGGCGGACTGAACCTTCTGGGCCATCGCACTCATAATGGTGCGGTGCTCCTCATCGATGGAGGCGCCTTTGAGCACCTCCAATGGATTATCTGGTGCCTTCGGTTGGACGGGGGTCACCGGCACGGTGGGCTTGCTCCCCTTGGAAGGAGGTCGCCTGCCGGACTCTGGAACCTTTGAAGGTTCCGGAGCGGTGTCCGGCCTAGAGCCGGACATGGAGCCCTGGGGGTTTTATCCCATTTACTCCTGGAGTCCGGGAGGTCGCCTTGCGGCGCCTCCAGGACCACCTCCTCCTGGCTTGGAACCTGTTGGGACAACACTTCAGCGTCGTCCGTTGGGCGGGGGGAGGTAGCCGTCGGAAGCAAATTCACATCCGACGAGTCCAGTGAACCGCTCGACGACGCGTCGAGCCAGTCTTTGGGTGGGCTGCATAATCATATTCGACATAGGGAAAGTTGTGCAATAAAGGAATACTATGAATTACTCTGGTATCTGGATACTTACGATTTTGCCAGGGGCTTGGCCCTAAGCGGCCAATCCTCTCCGCCGTCGTCGGCGTTGGTGGAGTAGTCCGGAGGAAGGGTTTTCCCCTTCTTGGACCCTTCGGCCTCCCCAGTGAGGGCGGCCTTCCTTTTCTTCTCTCCCCCCGCTGGAGGGGGAGAGGACTCTTCTTCCTCCTCCTCGTCTTCACGGGAGGAATGCACCTTGGAGCCGTCGGATGATGAACCCGACACCTCCTGGCGTCGGGCACTTTTTCGAGTCCCCGTGGCGTTCTTCTCCAGCACCACATAGGGTGCCGGAACCAGCAGCTTCGCCAAGCAGGCATCGGCTGGGTCTTCGGGCAAAGGAGCCGGACAGTCGATCTGTCTGGACTTCGCCTGCCAATCCTGTCAAAGGTAAGGGAGCTTAGATCCCGCATAGAGTTAAACTACAAAAAACTAATACCCTGTAAAAGGTACAAACAACTTACCGCGCTAGCATGACGCTGCGCGCTGAATCCGCGATCCTCGGTAGTGGATGTGGGAGCCTCGGCGCCCTTGAAAAGCACCTTCCAGGCATCTTCGTACGTCGTGTCGAAGAGCCTGCTCAGAGATCGGTGTTTCACCGGGTTGAACTCCCACAGAATGAAGGCCCGTTGTTGACACGGGAGGATCCAGCGGATGAGCATAACCTGGACTACGTTGACAGGCTTGAGCTGCTTGTTCACCAGGGTTTGGATGCATGTTTGCAGTCCAGTCACCTCTCCTTTGTTGCCCCACGACAGGCCCGTCTCTTTCCAGGATGTGAGCCGCGTTTGAGGTCCAGACCGGAACTCGGGGGCTGCGACCCACTCAGGATCGCGCAGCTCAGTGATGTAAAACCACCCCGATTGCCACCCCTTCAGGGTCTCCACAAAGGAGCCCTCGAGCCATAAGACGTTGGGCATCGTGCCCACCATGGCGCCTCCGCACTCCGCCTGGTTGCCGCGCACCACCTTCGGCTTGACATTGAAAGTCTTGAGCCATAGGCCGAAATGGGGGCGGATGCAGAGGAAAGCCTCGCACACGACGATAAACGCCGAGATGTTGAGGATGAAGTTCGGGGCCAGATCATGGAAATCCAGGCCGTAGTAGAACATGAGTCCCCGGACGAATGGGTGGATAGGAAATCCCAGTCCGCGGAGGAAGTGGGGAAGGAACACTACCTTCTCATGGGGCCTTGGGGTGGGGAGGAGCTGCCCCTCTTCGGGAAACCGGTAGGCGATGTCATTAGACAAGTATCTGGCCTTCCTCAGTTTTTTGATGTGTCCTTCCGTGACGGAGGAGACCATCCACTTGCCTCCCGCTCCGGGCATGGCTGGAGAAGGTTAAGGCGGGGAGTGCGGACTTGGGCGCTGGAGCTTGAGTGCACGAAAATGGATAGGCAAAGGAGGAAGAAGGCGTAGGTGAAAAGGTGGATCCTTATCCCCTTATATGGGTGGACGCAACTACGTGTCCCCACCAGCCTGGTAAAACTCGCTTATCTCCAAGCGCCGTAATCTACGGCACTGTTGGGTTACCCACGCCCGTATTGATGAGAATCCTGGAATAAGGGGACACGATCTCTGCTTCGACGAGACGTGCCAAGGAAACCGCCTCGCATGACACGCTGAGGTGGGACAATGAAACGATTCGAATAAAGGCTTGGCCGTGGTGCGATGTCGCACTAAGGAATACGTCAGCAGAATAGATTTGTGTAAATATTATTCTCTCTATGGCAATATGTAGAAACTTATTTTGCAGAGCTGGACACTATCTTTGTGTTCAAAATCTTCTATGAAGTACTTGGAGGAGGAACCCGCCTTGCAATGCCGAAGACAATCTGCGTGCCGGACTCGTCGACATTGAAGCCTGGTTCAGGGGCTACTGAGGGAGTCCTGGATTAGGGGGTGTCCGGATGGCTGGACTATACCTTCAGCCGGACTCCTGGACTATGAAGATACAAGATTGAAGACTTTGTCCCGTGTCCGGGAGGGACTTTCCTTGGCGTGGAGGGCAAGCTTGGCGATACGGATATGTGGATCTCCTACCATTGTAACCGACTTTGTGTAACCCTAACCCTCTCCGGTGTCTATATAAACCGGAGGGTTTTAGTCCGTAGGACAACATACAGAACAACAATCATACCATAGGCTAGCTTTTAGTGTTTAGCCTCTCCGATCTCGTGGTAGATCTACTCTTGTACTACCCATATCATCAATATTAATCAAGTAGGACGTAGGGTTTTACCTCCATCAAGAGGGCCCGAACCTGGGTAAAACTTGGTGTCCCTTGCCTCCTGTTACCATCCGGCCTAGACGCACGGTTCGGGACCCCCTACCCGAGATCCGCCGGTTTTGACACCGACACTCAGTACCGAACGTACGACACCTCCGCGTTCAGCACACGTTCAGCTCGGTGACGTCTCGCGAACTCACGATCTAGTAGAGCTCGAAGGAGAGTTTCATCAGCACGATGGTGTGGTGACGATGTTGATGAAGCTACCGTCGCAGGGCTTCACCTAAGCATCGCTACAGTATGACCGAGGTGGATTATGGTCGAGGGGGGCACCGCACACGGGTGGGAGAGATCAATGATCAACTTGTGTGTTCTAGGGAGCCCCCTGCCCCCGTCTATAAAGGAGCAAGGTGGGAGGTCGGCCGGCCCTGTAGGGCACGCCAGGAGGAGGAGTCCTCCTCCTAGTAGGAGTAGGACTCCCATCTTTCCTACTCCTACTAGGAGGGGAAAAGGAAGGGGGAGCAGGAGAAGGAAAGGGGGGGCGCCCCCCCCTTCCTAGTCCAATTCGGACCAGAGGGGGAGGGAGAGCGTGGCCTGCCCTGGCCGGCCCCTCTCTCTCTCCACTAGGGCCCAACAATGCCCATTAACCCCTGGGGGGTACCGGTAACCCCTCCTGCACTCCGGTAAATTCCTTATTTCACCCAGAACTCTTCCGATGTCCAAATGTAGGCTTCCAATATATCAATCTTTATGTCTCGACCATTTAGAGACTCCTCGTCATGTCCATGATCATATCTGGGACTCCAAACTACCTTCGGTATATCGAAACATATAAACTCATAATATCGATCATCACAGAACTTTAACCGGGCGGACCCTACGGGTTCGAGAACTATGTAGACATGACTGAGACACGTCTCCAGTCAATAACCAATATCGGAACCTGGATGCTCATATTGGTTCCTACATATTCTACGAATATCTTTATCGGTCAAACCGCATAACAACATACGTTGTTCCCTTTGGCATCGGTATGTTACTTGCCCGAGATTCGATCGTCGGTATCTCGATATCTAGCTCAATCTCGTTACCTGCAAGTCTCTTTACTCGTTCTGCAGTGCATCATCTCACAACTAGCTCATTAGTTGCATTGCTTGCAAGGCTTATAGTGATGTGCATTACCAAGAGGCCCAGAGATACCTCTCCGACAATCGGAGTGACAAATCTATTCTTGATCTATGCCAACTCAACAAGTACCATCGGAGACACCTGTAGAGCACCTTTATAATCACCCAGTTATGTTGTGACATTTGGTAGCACACAAAGTGTTCCTCCAGTAATCGGGAGTTGCATAATCTCATAGTCATAGGAACATGTATAAGTCATGAAGAAAGCAATAGCAGTAAACTAAAACGATCAAGTGATAAGCTAACAAAAAGGGTCAGGTCATTCACATCATTCTCTAATGATGTGATCCCGTTTAATCAAATGACAACTCATGTCTATGGTTAGGAAACATAACCATCATTGATTCAATGAGCTAGTCAAGTAGAGGCATACTACTGACAATCTGTTTGTCTATGTATTCACACATGTATTATGTTTCCGGTTAATACAATTCCAGCATGAATAATAAAAATTTATCATGATATGAGGAAACAAATAATAACTTTATTATTGCCTCTAGGGCATATTTCCTTCAGTCTCCCACTTGCACTAGAGTCAATAATCTAGATTACACAGTAATGTTTCTAACACCCATGGAGTCTTGGTGCTAATCATGTTTTGCTCGTGGAAGAGGCTCAATCAATGGGTCTACAACATTCAGATCCGTATGTATCTTGCATATCTCTATGTCTCCCACCTGGACTTGATCCCGGATGGAATTGAAGCGTCTCTTGATGTGCTTGGTTCTGTTGTGAAATCTGGATTCCTTTGCCAAGGCAATTGCACCAGTATTGTCACAAAAGATTTTCATTGGACCCGATGCACTAGGTATGACATCTAGATCGGATATGAACTCCTTCATCCAAACTCCTTAATTTGCCGCTTCCGAAGCAGCTATGTACTCTGCTTCACATGTAGATCCCACCACGATGCTTTGTTTAGAAATACTCCAACTGACAGCTCCACCGTTCAATATAAACACGTATCCGGTTTGCGATTTAGAATCATCTGGATCAGTGTCAAAGCTTGCATCGACATAACCATTTACGACGAGCTCTTTGTCACCTCCATAAATGCGAAACATATCCTTAGTCCTTTAAAGGTATTTCAGGATGTTCTTGACCATTGTCCAGTGATCCACTCCTGGATTATTTTGGTACCTCCCTACTAAACTAATAACAAGGCACACATCAGGTCTAGTACACAGCATTGCATACATGATAGAGCCTATGGCTGAAGCATAGGGAACACTTTTCATTTTATCTCTATCTTCTATAGTGGTCGGGCATTGAGTCTTACTCAACTTCACACCTTGTAACACAGGCAAGAACCCTTTCTTTGCTTGATCCATTTTGAAATTTTTCAAAACTTTATCAAGGTATGTGCTTTTTGAAAGTCCAATTAAGCGTCTTGATCTATCTCTATAGATCTTGATGCCAAATATATATGCAGCTTCTCCGAGGTCTTTCATTGAAAAACTCTTATTCAAGTATCCTTTTATGCTATCCAGAAATCATATGCCATTTCAAATCAGCAATATGTCATCCAGATATAATATTAGAAATGCTACAGAGCTCCCACTCACTTTCTTGTAAATACAGGCTTCTCCAAAAGTCTGTATAAAACCATATGCTTTGATCACACTATCAAAATGTTTATTCCAACTCCGAGAGGCTTGCACCAGTCCATAAATGGATCACTGGAGCTTGCACACTTTGTTAGCTCCCTTTGGATTGACAAAACCTTCTGGTTGCATCATATACGACTCTTCTTCCAGAAATCCATTCAGGAATGCAGTTTTGACATCCATTTTCCAAATTTCATAATCATAAAATGCGGCAATTGCTAACATGATTCGGACAGACTTAAGCATCACTACGGGTGAGAAAGTCTCATCGTAGTCAACTCCTTGAACTTGTAGAAAACCTTCCGCAACAAGTCAAGCTTTGTAGTCAGTAACATTACCATCAGCGCCAGTCTTCTTCTTGAAGATCCATTTATTCTCGATGTCTTGCCGATCATCGGGCAAGTCAACCAAAGTCCATACTTTGTTCTCATACATGGATCCCATCTCAGATTTCATGGCCTCAAGCCATTTTGCGGAATCTGGGCTCACCATTGCTTCTTCATAGTTCGTAGGTTCATCATGGTCAAGTAACATAACTTCCATAACAGGATTACCGTACCATTCTGGTGCGGATCTTACTCTGGTTGACCTACGAGGTTCGGTAGTAACTTGATATGAAGTTTCATGATCATCATCATTGTCTTCCTTACTAATTGGTGTAGGTGTCATAGGAACCGGTTTCTGTGATGAACTACTTTCCAATAAGGGAACAGGTACAGTTACCTCATCAAGTTCTACTTTCCTCCCACTCACTTCTTTCGAGAGAAACTCCTTCTCTAGAAAGGATCCATTCTTAGCAACAAATGTCTTTCCTTTGGATCTGTGATAGAAGGTGTACCCAACAGTCTCCTTTGGTTATCCTATGAAGACACATTTCTCTGATTTGGGTTCGAGCTTATCATGTTGAAGCTTTTTCATATAAGCATCGCAGCCCCAAACTTTAAGAAACGACAACTTTGGTTTCTTGCCAAACCCCGGTTCATAAGGCGTCGTCTCAACGGATTTTGATGGTGCCCTATTTAACGTGAATGCAGTCGTCTCTAAAGCATAACCCCAAAATGATAGCGGTAAATTAGTAAGAGACATCATAGATCGCACCATACCTAGTAAAGTACGATTACGACGTTCGGACACACCATTACGCTGTGGTGTTCCAGGTGGCGTGAGTTGCGAAACTATTCCGCATTGTTTCAAATGTAGACCAAACTCGTAACTCAAATATTCTCCTCCACGATGAAATCATAGAAACTTTATTTTCTTGTTACGATGATTTTCCACTTCACTCTGAAATTCTTTGAACTTTTCAAATGTTTCAGACTTATGTTTCATTAAGTAGATATATCCATATCTGCTCAAATCATCTATGAAGGTGAGAAAATAACGATACCCGCCGCGAGCCTCAATATTCATCGGACCACTTACATAAGTATGTATGATTTCTAATAAATCTGTTGCTCGCTCCATTGTTTCAGAGAACGGCATTTTAGTCATCTTGCCCATGAGGCATGGTTCGCAAGTACCAAGTGATTCATAATCAAGTGATTCCAGAAGTCCATCAATATGGAGTTTCTTCATGCGCTTTACACCAATATGACCCAAATGGTAGTGCCACAAATAAGTTGCACTATCATTATCAACTCTGCATCTTTTGGCTTCAACATTATGAATATGTCTATCACTACTATCGAAATTTAACACAAATAGACCACTCTTCAAGGGTGCATGACCATAAAAGATATTATTCATATAAATAGAACAACCATTATTCTCGGATTTAAATGAATAACCGTCTCGCATCAAACAAGATCCATATATAATGTTCATGCTTAACGCTGGCACCAAATAACAATTATTCAGGTCTAAAACTAATCCCGAAGGTAGATGTAGAGGTAGCGTGCCGACGGCGATCACATCGACTTTGGAACCATTTCCCACGCGCATCGTCACCTTGTCCTTAGCCAGTCTTCGCTTAATCCCTAGTCCATGTTTTGCATTGCAAATATTAGCAACAGAACCAGTATCAAATACCCAGGTGCTACTGCGAGCTCTAGTAAGGTACATGATACATCTCCAACGCATCTATAATTTTTGATTGCTCCATGCTATTATATTATCTATTTTAGATGTGTAACATCCCAAATTTTCAATTTGGAATGGTATACATTAGATCATCATTGCATATCATATTTATTTGCATTTTGGTTGATCCTAGAAATTCTATGCAACTCAAGGACCCTCGGAGAGAGTTGGGGATTTCGTTATTTTGATATTTGAGTTTTCCCAAATTTTGAAAATAGGATCATTTGATTTTATTTATTTTATCTTCAATTATTTCTATTACCAAAATATGAGTGAGGGAATAAAATGACTTTCCCAAAATAAAGAAATATTGAGGATTTATTAATAAAATCAAATAAGATTTTATTTTGGTTTTATTTGCTATTTTATTTGAATTTAGGAAAAATGCGCGTTTTTCAAAATTGCATTTAGGCCCCAAATAAATGTTCATCCTGTGCGGCTTGATTTTAGAAGCCAGGGAAAATTTATTTCGGGATTTTTGGAGTCGGTTTAGTATTTTTTTTGTTTTTTTCTGAGCGTAATTATTTTTAAAAAAATCCGAACCGACCTTGGGCCGTGTCCGGCAAGGACTCCGCCTGGTCGGGGGCTTTATATAGTGCGCCACCCGGGCTGCCTCAGCCCAAACCCTAGCCGCCCGCACCACCTGCTGCCGCCGCCGCCGCCTGCGCCGCCGCCCCGCCGCCGACGAGGTCGTACCGCCGCCGCCTGCCGGTTTTTTTAGAAAACCGTTGTTTTTCACCGGTGTTATCGGTTTTTTTTTAGATTCGTCTTTTTAGATAGATCGGTTTTTTTCTCGGTTTAGTTAATTAGAGAGCGTTCGCTCGTTCGTTCGTTTTAATGAACGCATTCATCATTTAGTTTAACTGTTCGTTCGTTAATCTGCTCGTCATTTTCTTTTTCTCGGATTAAATCTGTGATTTTTCTGATCGCGGTTTCTGATCTGATTTTCGTTTTAGTTTAACTTTTCGCTCGTTTATCGGAATCAGGGGATTCAAGCGCCTGGAGTTTCATCTCCAAACCCTCTTTCCGTTTAACCAACTCAAACAAGTTTTTGCCTCTGTAAAATTTGACCTAGATCCAAAATAGTAAATGAAGCTCGTTTCTTTTGCCGTTTGTCTTTCGTTGCTTCGTTCGATTTGATTCTTTTTGCCAACCAGAGTTCTTAAGTTGAACTTTCTGGTTAGATCTCTTATTTGAGTTTTACCTATGCATGAGTTGAGTACTTATTATATGCTTGTTTGTTTGCGATAGAGTACCCGGAGTGCGCCGTTTCCTACTTCGAATCGCTAGGTTTTGTGGATCATCAGCAAGGCAAGTAGCACTTTGATCATACTTCCTATACCCAGTTTTTATTGCATTAGAACAATCCTCACACATTGCATGATTAGGATCTAATTCAATTGTGGTTTGGGAAGTAGATGAGGTAGTACCTATTACCTGTTATTTCTCAAACCTTTGGGAGTTACTTCTACGTTTGCTTATTATGCCATGCTATGCTAGTAGACGTGGATTGGGTGAGTGAAATCCATGACAGATGTGAGTTTGTTAAATTAATGGTTTATCTAAGGTGGCAACTTAAATACACATCTAGGTGGATTGAGGCACCTGGGTATTCCAGCGATTGCCTGTTTTCTTTTGGACCGCCACCTAGGCTCAAAGGGATCATGAGATTATTCAAACTAGAAACTTTCGTGTGCAGCCACAAGCTACTATGGGCTCTAGCATAGTTGACTAACTTGTGCGAACTCTTACAGTAGTAGACTAGCAGATGTAGGGGAAAGTAGGTGTAACGGTCTACCCGTTGCTAAGGTGTGAGCGCTTCTGAAATACTATGTCTCGCTCATCCATTTCTCAAACACCATGTAGTGCGATAATCCCAACGGAGGAGATCGGGTCTTGTGGGGAAAAGTGTGCAAACCTCTGCATAGTGTATAAACAAATCATGGTTAGCCGTGTCCCCGGTTATGGACATCTTGAGTATCTAGTACTTGGATTATCATGTGAATCTCATCATGTTACTCTAAATAATTTTGTTGGGTTTTAATGATGATGCTTAATTGGGATTGAGAGGGTGTCTACACTCTCAATGTTTAGCAACCACCATGATAGTTAAATAAAATGTATTCCTTTGCAGTAGGGAAAAATTGGCTTTACGCAAAACTGTAACCATAGAGCTTTACACCAGCCAAATATGCATGTAGTATAGTCTTATTGTTTCATTGCTCTCTATGTGTTACATTGCCAGCATATTCCATGTGTTGACCCATTTCGGGCTGCAATGTTCATGTTGCAGACTTTTCAGACGACGAGTAAGGTGCTTTTAGGTCGTGGTTCTATACTCTGTGATGTCGTTGGAGTTGATGGACTCACTTATCTTCCAAGCCTTCCGCTGTTATCGTTATTAGATGGCCTTAAGCCATATTTAATGTAATAAGTTCTCTTTTGAAACACTCGATGTAATAAGTGTGTGATTGCTACTCTGTTATAAATCCTTCAAGTACTATGTGGTGTCAGCATTACTGATCCAGGGATGACACCGGAGCATAGAGATTGGACCGTTTGAGGTCTGGTCGCTACAAGATGGTATCAGAGCACACGCTGACTGTAGGACATGACCACTAAGCTAAAGCCCTAGATCTCTACTCACTCTTCTCATTCTGACTCCTCATCTTTTCTCTCTTTTAGGATGGCGGATGCAAGGAACAAGTTCACACAACCGGATGAAGATACACCCTTTGGATGTCACTTGAAGGAAGTCACTAGATATCTGAACATAGGAGTACCAAGCTTCACCGGAACCTACAACAACACTTTATCGGAAGAGGAGCGCTGGATGATTCAAGTTCAAGTTCCAGGAAGGACGTTCATGCCAGTCACTGAGCCCATAGAGTTTTCCTTTGATGCACCAACCCGGAGTCTAGGAAAGAGCATGGCAGCTCACATCGCCATGGGACGCATTGGAGAAGTTTACCGCAATGATCTCAAGGATACTATCTACCAGATTTGTGGGCGCCGAGATGAGCACTGGGAGATGATCAGCACCAGGAAGGACAGATCAATTGCAGCTTTTATCCAGGAGTTAAACCAGCACATTCGACGTCAGGAGAACCAGATGTGCGCAGACATGATAGATCTGAAGAAGGCGAGGACAAGAATCACGGAACTGGAGGAAGAACTCAAGGCTACATGTGAAGATTATGAAGAGGAAATCGAAGTATTAGTGGATAAGAATGCCGACCTAACAATGAAGCTAGCAATATTCATGGGAAGCCCTACACCAGTAGAAGAAGGTGAAGAACCCAAGGAGATTCGCCCAGAAGACTACATCATCATCGACGACACCGACTCGGATCCAGATGATAGCGATGATGACTATGTTGATGAAGCAGGAGCAGATATCATGGAGTCTGCAACTGAAGAATATTTCTAGTAGACCACCCCATTAGTAGTAATAGTCCACCATGTAAATATAGTAGTCCGAGCACTTTTGCGATAGTTAGATCGATTGTATGCCCTTGTTTGATTGAATGAAGTGAATTGTTTGCTTTTGCCTCATGTGCATATGGGTAGTGTTTTCTCTCTAGACCCCTCTCTATTCTTAAATCTCATCTTTTCTAAACCCTCAGATGCCTCCGAGACGTGACCCCGGATTTACCTTCCCACCGGAGCTCACTCAGTTGATCCAGCTGCAGAACACGTTGATGCAGTTGCTAGTCCGGAATCAGAATCAGGGGAACAACAACAACAACCCACCACCACCACCACATGTTGATCACTTAGCCTGTTTTCTTAGGCTGAATCCACCGGTGTTTTCTAGTAGCACCGAGCCTATAGTAGCAGATGATTGGCTCCGCAAGACAGCAAGGGAATTGACCACGGCAGGATGCACAGATGCGGAAAAGGTGAAGTTTACCACACATCAGCTTGAAGGACCCGCATCATCATGGTGGGAGAATTTCACCGCCACTTTCCCTATCGATACTATCACATGGGACCAGTTTCAGCAGGCTTTCCGTACTACCCATGTTTCAGCAGGAGCTATGGCCATGAAGAAGCATGAGTTTCGCAACTTGCGCCAAGGAGGACGGACAGTTGGCCAGTATGTGGAGGACTTTAGTAAGCTAGCACGTTAAGCCCCAGATGACGTTGCTACGGATGCAGCTAAGCAGGAGAAGCTTCTGGAAGGACTGAATGACGAGTTGAGCATGCAGTTGATGGTAGCAACCTTCAACAACTACCAGGAGTTGGTAGATCGTGCTCTTATAATTGAAGGGAAGCAGCAGCAGATTGAGAATCGCAAGAGGATGTATGGACAAGGGAAGTACAATTCAGGAGCTCAGCAGAAGCCACGTTTTACCCCTAGACCGGGAGGACATTTTCAGCATACCCATGGAGGAGGTAGCTCCCACAATCATAATGGCCCCAAGAATGGTAATGGGAATGGAGGAAGCAACGGCCAGAACCGTACCAACCCATCAACCCTAGCCAAAAGAGACATGAGCCAAGTCACTTGCTTTAACTACCAGAAGACCGGACATTATGCTAATGAATGTCCCGAATCTCAGAATGGAAATGGTAATGGAAGCTCTGGGAAGAAGCCGAACCCTTTCAATAGGGGACAGGTGAACCACGTTAACATGGAGGAGGTTGAAGAGCAGCCAGATGCAGTAATCGGTAAGTTTTTGGTTAAGTCATTTACTGCAATCGTTCTTTTTGATACTGGTGCATCGCATTCATACATATCAAGGGGATTTGTGGATAAGTATAACCTGCCCACCAAAGTTCTTAGAACACCTATGTTAGTAAGCTCACCAGGAGCGGAGTATAGGGCTAGTAAGGGATGTTTTCAAGTGCCATTGAGTATAGGTAGGCATGTGTTTCCCTCGGATTTAAACATTTTGGAATCACAAGGTTTGGATGTAATTCTGGGTATGGATTGGCTATCGATGTATGGAGGAAACATCGGTTGCATCAGTAAGACAATTTTGCTTACCACCCCAGAAGGGAGAAGGATCAAGTATATATCCCGACATGTGCCTAAAAGGACTCAAGTAAATTCGTTAACAGGAGTTGTGCAGGAGGAAGTACCAGTAGTGAAGGATTTCCCTGATGTATTTCTAGAGGAGTTGCCAAGCATGCCACCGGATAGAGATATTGAGTTTTTGATTGAGCCTTTGCCAGGCACAGGACCAATATCTAAGAGACCATATAGGATGCCCGCAAAGGATTTGGAGGAGATTAAGAAGCAGATTAAGGAGTTACTGGATAAAGGTTATATCCGCCCAAGTTCTTTGCCTTGGGGATCGCCAGTACTTCTAGTGGAGAAGAAGGATGGATCGTTAAGGATGGTTGTTGATTATCGAGGATTGAATGAAGTAACCATCAAGAACAAGTACCCACTACCGATGATCAATGATCTGTTTGATCGATTGCAAGGAGCTAAGGTATTTTCCAAGATCGATCTGCGATCAGGATACCATCAGTTGAAGATTCGAGAATAGGATATACCTAAGACGGCTTTTACCAGCAGGTATGGACTATATGAGTATACGATCATGACGTTTGGACTGACTAACGCCCCTGCATATTTTATGAACATGATGAACAAGGTGTTTATGGAGTTTTTGGATAAGTTCGTCGTAGTGTTCATTGATGATATCCTGGTTTACTCGAAAAATGAAGAGGAGCATAAGGAGCATTTGCGTTTGGTACTTGGTAAGCTCAGAGAACAACGGTTATATGCCAAGTTTAGCAAATGTGAGTTTTTGTTGAAGGAAGTTGGATTTCTCGGACACGTTATATCCGGAGAAGGTATAGCAGTAGATCCCACCAAGGTTGACACTGTGACAAATTGGGATCGCCAACAACAGTTGGAGAGATCTGGAGTTTTCTTAGACTTGCAGGATACTACCAAAGATTCATTGAAAATTTCTCGAAGATTGCGAAGCCTATGACGGAGTTGTTGAAGAAGGATACCAAGTTCATATGGACCGAGGAATGTGAGGCCAGTTTCCAAGAGTTGAAGAAACGTTTGATTACATCACCAGTGTTGATTTTGCCAGATCAGACTAAGGATTATGAGGTGTATTGCGATGCTTCACATCGAGGACTTGGAGCAGTGCTTATGCAGGAAGGAAGAGTTGTTTCATATGCCTCACGACAGCTAAAGCCTCATGAGTTAAATTATGCCACCCATGATTTGGAATTAGCAGCCGTAGTGCATGCGTTGAAGACTTGGAGACATTTTCTCATTGGAAACCATTGTGAGGTGTACACGGATCACAAGAGTTTGAAGTATATTTTCACGCAGAAGGAGTTATATCTCAGGCAAAGGAGATGATTGGAGCTCATCAAGGATTATGATATGAGATTGCATTATCACCCCGGAAAGGCTAACGTAGTAGCCGATGCGCTGAGCCGTAAAAGACATGTCAAAACCCTAATGACGGGAGATTTACCAAGGGAGTTAGCCGAAAATCTTCGTGAGCTATATTTGGAGATAGTCCCAAGAGGCTATGTAGCAGCATTGGAGATTCAGTCTACTTTGATGAATAAGATCAGAGAAGCCCAGAAGACTGACAAGGAGATTGCTTCTATTAAGGAGAAAATGAGCAAAGGAAAAGCTAAAGGATTTCGTGAGGATGAGCACGATACCTTATGGTTTGAAGACCGTGTTTATGTGCCCAACGACCCAGAAATCAGGAAGTTGATTCTGCAAGAGGCCCATGAGTCACCATATTCGATTCACCCAGGAAATACCAAGATGTATTTGGATTTGATGTATACTTTTTGGTGGACCGGAATGAAGAAGGATATTGCGGAGTATGTAGCAGTTTGTGATGTATGTCAGAGAGTAAAGGCAAAGCATCAGAAGCCAGCGGGATTGCTACAGCCATTGCCGATACCCGAATGGAAGTGGGATAGGTTAGGCATGGATTTTATTACAGGATTGCCCAGAACTCGTTCAGGCTATGACTCGATTTGGGTTGTAGTCGATCTTTTGACAAAGGTAGCTCATTTCATTCCAGTGAATACTACTTATACTAGTGCCAAGTTGGCAAAGATATACATGACCAGGATCGTATGTCTGCATGGAGTTCCAAGGAGCATTGTATCAGATAGAGGAAACCAATTTACCTCAAATTTGTGGAATCAGTTGCATGAAACTTTGGGTACCAGGCTAGAGTTCAGTACAGCTTTCCATCCGCAGACAGATGGACAAACCGAGAGAGTCAATCGGATTTTGGAGGATATGCTAAGAGCTTGTGCGCTAGATTATGGATCTAGTTGGGACGAGATTTGCCATACGCGGAGTTCTCTTATAACAACAGTTATCAATCCAGTTTGAAGATGGCCCCTTTCGAAGCCTTGTACGGAAGGAGGTGCAGGACCCCATTGTCGTGGGATGAAGTTGGAGACCGCCAGTTGTTTGGACTAGATTTGATTAAAGAGTCTGAAGAGAAGGTGAAATTGATTCGCGATAGGCTCAAGGTAGCCCAGTCCAGGCAGAAGAGCTACGCAGATTCTAAACGCAATGAGACAGTTTGCAAAGTCGAAGACCAAGTTTATCTTCGAGTATCTCCACTTCGAGGAGTTAAGCGCTTTGGAGTTAAGGGAAAGTTAGCGCCACGTTTTGTAGGACCATACAAGGTTTTAGAGCGTATGGGAGAAGTAGCCTATAAGTTGGAATTGCCCGAAGGATTGTCAGGAGTTCACGATGTATTACACGTTTCCCAGTTGAAGAAGTGCCACACAGAGATGGCTGATATACCGCTGAGAGATACAGTGCCGCTGGAAGCGATTCAGTTGGACAGTGATTTGACTTGTGAGGAGAAACCAGTCAAGATTCTTGAGTATGCCAGCCGAGTCACCCACAGCAAGGTTATCAAGTTTTGCAAAGTTCAGTGGAGCCACCACACGAAGGATGAAGCTACCTGGGAGCGAGAGGAAGATCTGCTGAAGGACCACCCTCACCTATTTTCTAGCCAATCCGAATCTTGAGGGCGAGATTCATATTAAGGGGGGTAGGTTTGTAACATCCCAAATTTTCAATTTGGAATGTTATACATTAGATCATCATTGCATATCATATTTATTTGCATTTTGGTTGATCCTAGAAATTCTACGCAACTCAAGGACCCTCGGAGAGAGTTGGGGATTTCGTTATTTTCATATTTGAGTTTTCTCAAATTTTGAAAACAGGATCATTTGATTTTATTTATTTTATCTTCAATTATTTCTATTACAAAAATATGAGAGTGGGAATAAAATGACTTTCCCAAAATAAAGAAATATTAAGGATTTATTAATAAAATCAAATAAGATTTTATTTTTGTTTTATTTGCTATTTTATTTGAAATTAGGAAAAAATGTGTGTTTTCCAAAATTGCATTTAGGCCCCAAATAAATGTTCATCCTGTGCAGCTTGATTTTAGAAGCTGGGGAAAATATATTTCGGGATTTTTGGTGTCTGTTTAGTATTTATTTTTCTTTTTTCTGAGCGTAATTATTAAAAAAATCCGAACCGAGCTTGGGCCGTGTCCGGCCAGGACTCAGCCTGGCCGGGGGCTTTATATAGCGTGCCACCCGGGCCGCCTCAGCCCAAAGCCGCCGCCGCCCAAACCCTAGCCGCCCGCGCCGCCTGCTGCCGCCGCCGCCGTCGGAGCCCCGCCGCCGCCCGCCGTTTTTTTAGAAACCGTTGGTTTTCACTGTTTTTTTTCAGTTTCTTTTAGATTCATTTTTTTAGATAGATCGGTTTTTTTCTTGGTTTAGTTAATTAGCGAGCGTTCGCTCGTTCGTTCGTTTTAACAAACGCGTTCATCGTTTAGATCCAGATAATGAACGTTCGTTCGTTAATCTGTTCGTCGTTTTCTTTTTCTCGGATTAAATCCGCGATTTTTCTAATCGTGATTTCTGATCTGATTTTCATTTTAGTTTAACTTTTTGCTCATTTATTGGAATCAGGCGATTCAAGCGCCTGGAGTTTCATCTCGAAACCCTCTTTCTGTTTAACCAACTCAAACAAGTTTTTGCCTCTGTAAAATTTGACCTAGATCCATAATAGTAAACAAAGCTTGTTTCTTTTGCCATTTGTCTTTCGTTGCTTTGTTCGATTTGATTCTTTTTGCCAACCGGAGTTCTTAAGTTGAACTTTCTGGTTAGATCACTTATTTGAGTTTTGCATGTGCATTAGTTGAGTACTTATTGTATGCTTGTTTGTTTGTGATAGAGTACCCGGAGTGTGCCGCTTGCTACTTCGAATCGCTAGGTTTTGCGGATCATCAGCAAGGCAAGTAACACTTTGATCATACTTCCTATTACCCAGTTTTTATTGCATTAGAACAATCCTCACACATTGCATGATTAGGATCTAATTAAATTGTGGGTTTGGGAAGTAGATGAGGTAGTACCTATTACCTGTTATTTATCAAACCTTTGGGAGTTACTTCTACGTTTTCTTATTATGCCATGCTATGCTAGTAGACGTGGATTGGGTGAGTGAAATCCATGATAGATGTGAGTTTGTTAAATTAATGGTTTATCTAAGGTGGCAACTTAAATACACATCTGGGTGGATTGAGGCTCCTGGGTATTCCAGCGATTGCCTGTTTTTCTTTTGGACCACCACCCAGGCTCAAAGGGATCATGAGATTATTCAAACTAGAAACTTCCGTGTGCAGCCACAAGCTACTATGGGCTCTAGCATAGTTGACTAAGTTGTGCGAACTCTTATAGTGGTAGACTAGCAGATGTAGGGGAAAGTAGGTGTAACGGTCTACCCGTTCGTAAGGTGTGAGCACTTCTGAAAGACTATGTCTCGGTCATCCGTTTCTCAAACACCATGTAGTACGAGAATCCCAACGGAGGAGATCGGGTCTTGATGGGAAAAGTGCACAAACCTCTGCAGAGTGTATAAAGTAATCATGGTTAGCCGTGTCCCCGGTTATGGACATCTTGAGTATCTAGTACTTGGATTATCATGTGAATCTCATCATGTTACTCTAAATAATTTTGTTGGGTTTTAATGATGATGCTTAATTGGGATTGAGAGGGTGTCTACACTCTCAATGTTTAACAAGCACCATGATAGTTAAATAAAATGTATTCCTGCAGTAGGGAAAAATTGGCTTTATGCAAAACTCTAACCATAGAGCTTTCCACTAGTCAAATATGCATGGAGTATAGTCTTATTCTTTCATTGCTCTCTATGTGTTACATTGCCAGCATATTCCATGTGCTGACCCGTTTCGGGCTGCAACGTTCATGTTGCAGACTTTTCAGACGACGGGTAAGGTGCTTTCAGGTCGTGGTTCTATACTCAGTGATGCCGTTGGTGTTGATGGACTCACTTATCTTCCAAGCCTCCTGCTGTTATCGTTAGTAGATGGCCTTAAGCCATATTTATTGTAATAAGTTCTCTTTTGACACACTCGATGTAATAAGTGTGTGATTGCTACTCTGTTATAAATCCTTCAAGTACTGTGTGATGTCAGCATTACTGATCCAGGGATGACACCGGAGCACAAAGATTGGACCATTTGAGGTCTGGTCACTATAGGATGTTAATGGGCTTTATTCTACACTTTTGTATCATTTTTGGGACTAACCTACTAACCGGAGGCCCAACTCAAATTGTTGTTGTTTTTCCTATATTAGGGTTTCGAAGAAAAGGAATATCAAATGGAGTCCAAACGGAATGAAACCTTCGGGAACGTGATTTTCTCAACAATCGTGATCCAGGAGACTTGGAGTGGGCGTTAAGAAATGATCGAGGAGGGCACGAGGCAAGGGGTGCACCTACCCCCCTGGGCATGCCCTCCACCCTCGTGGGCCCCTTGATGCTCCACCGACGTACTTCTTCCTCCTATATACATCCACGTATCCCCCAAACATCCAGGAGCACCACGAAAACCTAATTCCACTGCCGCAACCTTGTGTACCCGAGAGATCCCATCTCGAGGCCTTTTCCGGAGCTCCGCCGGAGGGGGCATTGATCACGGAGGGCCTCTACATCAACTCCATGGCCTCTCCGGTGATGTGTGAGTAGTTTACTTCAGACCTACGGGTCCATAGTTATTAGCTAGATGGCTTCTTCTCTCTCTTTGGATCTCAATACAAAGTTCTCCTCAATCTTCTTGAAGATCTATTCAATGTAATCTTCTTTTGCGGTGTGTTTATCGAGGTTTGTTGAATTGTGGGTTTATGATCAGGTTTATCTATGAACAATATTTGAATCTCCTCTGAATTCTTTTATGTATGATTGGTTTATCCTTGCAAGTCTCTTCGAATTATCAGTTTGGTTTGGCCTACTAGATTGATCTTTCTTGCAATGGGAGAAGTGCTTAGCTTTGGGTTCAATCTTGCTGTGTCCTTTCCCAGTGACAGCAGGGGCAGCAAGGCACGTATTTTATTGTTGCCATCGAGGATAAAAGATGGGGTTTATATCATATTGCATGAGTTTATCCCTCTACATCATGTCATCTTACTTAAAGCATTACTTTGTTCTTATGAACTTAATACTCTAGATGCATGCTGGATAGCGGTCGATGTGTGGAGTAATAGTAGTAGATGAAGAATCGTTTCGGTCTACCTGTCGCGGACGTGATGCCTATATACATGATCATACCTAGATACTCTCATAACTATGCTCAATTCTAGCAATTTCTCTATAGTAATTCGTTTACCCACCGTAATACTTATGCTCTTGGGAGAAGCCACTAGTGAAACCTATGGCCCCCGGGTCTATCTTCCATCATATTAATCTTCCAACACTTAGTTATTTCCTTTGTCGTTTATTTTACTTTGCATCTTTATTTCTCTTTATCATAAAAATACCAAAAATATTATCTTATCATATATATCAGATCTCACTCTCGTAAGTGACCGTGAAGGGATTGACAACCCCTTTATCGCGTTGGTTGCGAGGTTCTTATTTGTTTGTGTACGTGCGTGGGACTCGAGCGTGATCTCCTACTGGATTGATACCTTGGTTCTCAAAAACTAAGGGAAATACTTACGCTACTTTGCTGCATCACCCTTTCCTCTTCAAGGGAAAACCAACGCAATGCTCAAGAGGTAGCAATTAGGATTTCTGGCGCCGTTTCCGGGGAGATTCGCGCCAAGTCAAGTAAAGATTTGACTCCTAACAATGAGTCGTTTTTGGCACCGTTGCCGGAGTCTACGCACAAGTCAAGACATACCAAGTACCCATCACAAACTCTTATCCCTCGCATTACATTATTTGCTATTTGCCTCTCGTTTTCCTCTCCCCCACTTCACCCTTGCCATTTTATTCGCCCTATTTTTCTTTTGCCTTCTCTTTTCGTTCCCCTCCTCTTTTCCAGTTTTCCTATTTTGCTTCTTCGGTTGTTTGCTTGTGTGTTGGATTGCTTGCTTGTCACGACTCACGATGGCTCAAGATAATACTAAATTGTGTGACTTTACCAATACCAACAACAATGATTTTCTTAGCACTCCAATTGCTCCTCTTACCGATGCTGAATCTTGTGAAATTAATGCTGCTTTTTTGAATCCTTGGAAATATCAATTCGCCGGCCTTCCTAGTGAAGATGCCGCTACCCATCTAAATAGCTTTGTTGATTTGTGTGATATGCAAAAGAAGAATGATGTGGATAATGATATTGTTAAACTTAAGCTATTTCCATTTTTGCTTAGAGATCGTGCTAAAGTTTGGTTTTCGTCTTTGCCTAAAAATAGTATTGATTCATGGAATAAGTGCAAAGATGCTTTTATCTCTCAGTATTTTCCTCTCGCTAAAATCATCTCTCTTAGAAATAATATTATGAATTTTAAGCACCTTGATCATGAACATGTTGCACAATCTTGGGAGAGGATGAAATTAATGATACGTAATTGCCCTACACATGGTTTGAATGCTTGGATGATTATACATAATTTTTATGCCGGATTGAATTTTGCCTCTAGAAATCTTTTAGATTCGGCTGCAGGAGACACTTTTATGGAAATCACTTTAGGAGAAGCTACTAAACTCCTAGATAATATTATGTTTAATTATTCTCAATGGCACACCAAAAGATCTACTAGTAAAAAAGTGCATGCGATAGAAGAAATTAATGTTTTGAGTGGAAAGATGGATGAACTTATGAAATTGTTTCCTAATAACAGTGCTCCTACTGATCCTAATGATATGCCTTTGTCTACTTTGATTGAGAATAATAATGAAGCTATGGATGTGAATTTTGTTGGTAGGAACAATTTTGGTAACAACGCGTATAGAGGTAATTTTAATTCTAGGCCATTTCCTAGTAATTCCTCTAATAATTATGGTAATTCCTACAACAATTCTTATGGAAATTTAATAAGATGCCCTCTGAATTTCAGACTAGTGTTAAGGAGTTTATGAATTCGCAAAAGAATTTCAATGCTTTGCTTGAAGAAAAATTGCTTAAAGTTGATGAATTGGCTAGGAACGTTGATAGAATTTCTCTTGATGTTGATTCTTTGAAACTTAGATCCATTCCACCTAAGCATGATATCAATGAGTCTCTCAAAGCCATGAGAATTTCCATTAATGAGTGCAAAGAAAGAACCGCTAGGATGCGTGCTAAGAAAGATTGCTTTGTGAATGCGTGTTCTTCTAGTTTCTATGAAAATAAAGATGAAGATCTAAAAGTTATTGATGTGTCTCCTATTAAATCTTTGTTTTTCAATATGAATCTTGATAATGATGGGACTGAATATTAGCCACCTTTACCTAGAAGGTGTTCCAAAAATTCGGAGTTTTTAGATCTTGATGCAAAAATTGATAAAAGTGGGATTGAAGAGGTCAGAACTTTAAATAGCAATGAACCCACTATCTTGGATTTCAAGGAATTTAGTCATGATAATTGCTCTTTGATATATTGTATTTCCTTGTTGCAATCCGTCCTAAATTCTCATCATGCTTATAGTCAAAATAAAGCTTTTACTAAACATATCGTTGATGCTTTGATGCAATCTTATGAAGAAAAACTTGACTTGGAAGTTTCTATCCCTAGAAAACTTTATGATGAGTGGGAACCTACAATAAAAATAAAAATTAAAGATCATGAGTGTTATGCTTTGTGTGCTTTGGGTGCTAGTGTTTCCACGATTCCGAAAACTTTATGTGATTTGCTAGGTTTCAGTGATTTTGATGATTGTTCTTTAAACGTGCACCTTGCGGATTCCACTACTATAAAACCTATGGGAAGAATTAATGATGTTCTTGTTGTTGCAAATAGTAACTATGTGGCCGTAGATTTCATTGTTCTTTATATAGATTGCAATCCTTCATGTCCTATTATTCTTGGTAGACCTTTCCTTAGAACGATTGGTGCAATTATTGATATGAAGGAAGGGAATATCAAATTCCAATTTCCATTAAAGAAAGGCATGGAACACTTCCCTAGAAAGGAAGTAAAATTAGCATATGAATCTATTATGAGAGCCACTTATGGATTGCCAACCAAAGATGGCAATACCTAGATCTATCTTCGCTTTTATGCCTAGTTAGGGGCGTTAAACGATAGCGCTTGTTGGGAGGCAACCCAATTTTATTTTTATTCCTTGCTTCTTGCTCCTGTTTAGTAATAAATAATTTATCTAGCCTCTGTTTTGGTTGTGTTTTTTGTGTTTAATTAGTGTTTGCGTCAAGTAGAACTGTTGGGAAAACTTGGGGAAGTCTTTTTGATCTTGCTGTAAAAACAGAAACTTTAGCGCTCACGAGAATTTCTGCCATTTTTATTTGGAAAGTGATATTTAGTTAATTATTTTTAATATGATTAATAGATAAATTCCTCACGTCCAGCAATTTATTTTAGAATTTTTGGGGTTCTAGAAGTTGCGTTAGCTACAAATTACTACAGACTATTCTGTTTTTGACAGATTCTGTTTTCCTTGTGTTGTTTGCTTATTTTGATGAATCTATGGCTAGTAAAAGAGTTTATAAACCATAGAGAAGTTGGAATAAAGTAGGTTTAACACCAATATAAATAAATAATGAGTTCATTACAGTGCCTTGAAGTGGTGTTTTGTTTTCTTTCGCTAACAGAGCTCACGAGATTTTCTATTTTGAGTTTTGTGTTGTGAAGTTTTCAAGTTTTGGGTAAAGATTTGATGGATTATGGAACAAAGAGTGGAAAGAGCCTAATATTGGGGATGCCCATGGCACCCCAAGGTAAAATTCAAGGACACCAAAAATCCTAAGCTTGGGGATGCCCCGGAAGGCATCCCCTCTTTCGTCTTCGTCCATCGGTAACTTTACTTGGAGCTATATTTTTATTCACCACATGATATGTGTTTTTCTTGGAGCGTCTTGTATGATTTGAGTCTTTGCTTTTTAATTTACCACAATCATCCTTGCTGTACACACCTTTTGATACACACTCACATGATTTGAAATTTATTAGAATACTCTATGTCCTTCACTTATATCTTTTGAGCTATGTACTTTTTGCTCTATTGCTTCACTTATATCTTTTAGAGCACGGTGGTTGATTTGTTTTATAGAAACTATTGATCTCTCATGCTTCACTTGTATTATTTTGAGAGTCCTTTAGAACAACATGGAAATTTGCTTTAATATAAAAACTTTCATAGAAGTGCATTGAATACTATGAGAAGTTTGATACTTGATAATTGTTTTGAGATATGGAGATGGTGATATTAGAGTCATGCTAGTTGAGTAGTTGTGAATTTGAGAAATACTTGTGTTGAAGTTTGTGATTCCCGTAGCATGCACGTATGGTGAACCGTTATGTGATGAAGTCGGAGCATGATTTATTTATTGATTGTCTTCCTTATGAGTGGCGGTCGGGGACGAGTGATGGTCTTTTCCTACCAATCTATCCCCCTAGGAGCATGTGCGTAATACTTTGTTTCGATAACTAATAGATTTTTTCAATAAGTATGTGAGTTCTTTATGACTAATGTTGAGTCCATCGATTATACGCACTCTCACCCTTCCACCATTGCTAGCCTCTCTAGTATCGCGCAACTTTTGCCGGTACCTTAAACCCACCATATACCTTCCTCAAAACAGCCACCATACCTACCTATTATGGAATTTCCATAGCCATTCCTAGATATATTTCCATGCAACTTTCCACCGTTCCTTTATTATGACACGCTTCATCATTGTCATATTGCTTGCATGATCATGTAGTTGACATCGTATTTGTGGCAAAGCCACCATTCATAATTCTTCATACATGTCACTCATGCATCATTGCACATCCCGGTACACCGCCGGAGGCATTCACATAGAGTCATATTTTTGTTCTAAGTATTGAGTTGTAAGTAAATAAAGTGTGATGATCATCATTATTAGAGCATTTTCCCAAGTGAGGAAAGGATGATGGAGACTATGATTCCCCCACAAGTCGGGATGAGACTCCAGATGAAAAAAAAGAGAGGCCAAAAAAAATAAGGCTCAAATAAAAAAATGAGAGAAAAAGAGAGAATGGACAATGCTACTATCATTTTTCCACACTTGTGCTTCAAAGTAGCACCATGATCTTCATGATAGAGAGGCTCCTATGATATCACTTTCATATACTAGTGGGAATTTTTCATTATAGAACTTGGCTTGTATATTCCAATGATGGGCTTCCTCAAAATGCCCTAGGTCTTCATGAGCAAGCAAGTTGGATGCACACCCACTTAGTTTCTTTTGTTGAGATTTCATATACTTATAGCTCTAGTGCATCCGTTGCATGGCAATCCCTACTCACTCACATTGATATCTATTGATGGCCATCTCCATAGCCCGTTGATACGCCTAGTTGATGTGAGACTATCTTCTCCTTTTTTGTCTTCTCCACAACCACCATTCTATTCCACATATAGTGCTATATCCATGGCTCATGCTCATATATTGCATGAAGATTGAAAAAGTTAGAGAACATCAAAAGTATGAAACAATTGCTTGGCTTGTCATCGAGGTTGTGCATGATTTAAATATTCTATGTGGTGAAGATAGAGCATAGACAGACTATATGATTTTGTAGGGATAACTTTCTTTGGCCATGTTATTTTGAGAAGACATGATTTCTTAGTTAGTATGCTTGAAGTATTATTATTTCTATGTCAATATTACACTTTTATCTTGAATCTTTCGGATCTGAACATTCATGCCACAATAAAGAAAAATTACATTGAGAAATATATTAGAAAGCATTCCACATCAAAAATTCTTCTTTTCTCATTTACCTGCTCGAGGACGAGCAGGAATTAAGCTTGGGGATGCTTGATACATCTCCAACGTATCTATAATTTTTTATTGCTCCATGCTATTATATTATCTATTTTGGATGTTAATGGGCTTTATTTTACACTTTTATATCATTTTTGGGACTAACCTACTAACCGGAGGCCCAGCCCAAATTGTTGTTTTTTTGCCTATTTTAGGGTTTCGAAGAAAACGAATATCAAACGGAGTCCAAACGGAATGAAACCTTCGGGAACGTGATTTTCTCAACAAACATGATCCAGGAGACTTGGAGTGGGCGTCAAGAAATGATCGAGGAGAACACGAGGTAGGGGCGCGCCTACCCCCCTGGTCACGCCCTCCACCCTCGCGGGCCCCTCGATGCTCCACTGACGTACTTCTTCCTCCTATATATATCAACGTATCCCCCAAACATCCAGGAGCACCACGAAAACCTAGTTCCACCGCTGCAACCTTCTGTACCCGAGAGATCCCATCTCGAGGCCTTTTCCGGAGCTCCGCCGGAGGGGGCATTGATCATGGAGGGCCTCTACATCAACTCCATGGCCTCTCCAGTGATGTGTGATAGTTTACTTCAGACCTACGGGTCCATAGTTATTAGCTAGATGGCTTCTTCTCTCTCTTTGGATCTCAATACAAAGCTCTCCTCAATCTTCTAGGAGATCTATTCGATGTAATCTTCTTTTGCGGTGTGTTTGTCGAGATCCGATGAATTATGGGTTTATGATCAAGTTTATCTATGAACAATATTTGAATCTCCTCTGAATTCTTTTATGTATGATTGGTTTATCTTTGAAAGTCTCTTTGAATTATCAGTTTGGTTTGGCCGACTAGATTGATCTTTCTTGCAATGGGAGAAGTGCTTAGCTTTGGGTTCAATCTTGCGGTGTCCTTTCCCAGTGACAGCAGGGGCAGCAAGGCACATATTGTATTGTTTCCATCGAGGATAAAAAGATGGGGTTTATATCATATTGCATGAGTTTATCCCTCTACATCATGTCATCTTACTTAAAGCATTACTCTATTCTTATGAACTTAATACTCTAGATGCATGCTGGATAGCGGTCGATGTGTGGAGTAATAGTAGTAGATGAAGAATCGTTTCGGTCTACATGTTGCGGACGTGATGCCTATATACATGATCATACCAAGATATTCTCATAACTATGCTCAATTCTATCAATTGCTTGACAGTAATTCGTTTACCCACCGTAATACTTATGCTCTTGAGAGAAGCCACTAGTGAAACCTATGGCCCCCGGGTCTATCTTCCATCATATTAATCTTCCAACACTTCGTTATTTCCTTTGTCGTTTATTTTACTTTGCATCTTTATTTCTCTTTATCATAAAAATACCAAAAATATTATCTTATCATATCTATCAGATCTCACTCTCATAAGTGACCGTGAAGGGATTGACAACCCCTTTATCCCGTTGGTTGCGAGGTTCTTACTTGTTTGTGTAGGTGCGTGGGACTCGAGCGTGATGTCCTACTGGATTGATACCTTGGTTCTCAAAAACTTAGGGAAATACTTACGCTACTTTGCTGCATCACCCTTTCCTCTTCAAGGGAAAACCAACGCAGTGCTCAAGAGGTAGCAGTACACATCAATAACATGCATATCACATATACCTTTGTTCAATTTGCCATCCTTCTTATCCGCCAAATACTTGGGGCAGTTCCGCTTCCAATGACCAGTCTGTTTGCAGTAGAAGCACTCAGTCTCAGGCTTAGGTCCAGACTTGGGTTTCTTCTCCTGAGAAGCAACTTGTTTGCCGTTCTTCTTGAAGTTCCTTTTCTTATTCCCTTTACCTTTTTTCTTGAAATTGGTGGTCTTGTTGACCATCAACACTTGATGCTCCTTCTTGATTTCTACCTCCGCAGCTTTTAGCATTGTGAAGAGCTCGGGAATCGTCTTATCCATCCCTTGCATATTATAGTTCATCACGAAGCTCTTGTAGCTTGGTGGCAGTGATTGAAGAACTCTGTCAATAACACTATCAATAGGAAGATTAACTCCCAGTTGAGTCAAGTGGTTATGGTACCCAGACATTCTGAGTATATGTTCACTGACAGAACTATTCTCCTCCATCTTGCAGCTGTAGAACTTATTGGAGACTTCATATCTCTCAATCCAGGCATTTGCTTGAAACATTAACTTCAACTCCTGGAATATCTCATATATATGCTCCATGACATTCAAAACATTGTTGAAGTCCCGGTTCTAAGCTGTAAAGCATGGCACACTGAACTATCGAGTAGTCATCAGCTTTACTCTGCCAGACATTCTTAACATCATCAGTAGCATCTGCAGCAGGCCTGGCACCTAGCAGTGCTTCCAGGATGTAATTCTTCTGTGCAACAATGAGGATAATCCTCAAGTTACGGACCCAGTCCGTGTAATTGCTACCATCATCTTTCAACTTTGCTTTCTCAAGGAACGCATTAAAATTCAACGGAACAACAGCATGGGCCATCTATCTACAATAACATAGACAAGCAAAAATACTATCAGGTACTAAGTTCATGATAAATTTAAGTTCAATTAATCATATTACTTAAGAACTCCCACTTAGATAGATATCCCTCTAATCATCTAAGTGATCACATGATCCATATCAACTAAACCATAACCGATCATCACATGAGATGGAGTAGTTTTCAATGGTGAACATCTCTATGTTGATCATATCTACTATATGATTCACGCTCGACCTTTCGGTCTTAGTGTTCCGAGGCCATATCTGTATATGCTAGGATCGTCAAGTTTAACCCGGGTATTCTGCATGTGCAAAACTGTCTTACACCCGTTGTAGATGAACATTGAGCTTATCACACCCGATCATCACGTGGTGTCTCGGAACGACGAACTTTGGCAATGTTGCATACTCAGGGAGAACACTTTTACCTTGAAATTTAGTGAGAGATCGTCTTATAATTCTACCGTCAAACAAAGCAAAATAAGATGCATAAAGGATAAACATCACATGCAATCAATATAAGTGATATGATATGGCCATCATCATCTTGTGCCTTTGATCTCCATCTCTAGAGCATCATCATGATCACCATCGTCACTGGCGCAACACCTTGATCTCCATCGTAGCATTGTTGTCGTCTCGCCATCTATTGCTTCTATGACTATCGCTACCGCTTAGTGATAAAGTAAAGCAATTACAGGGCGATTGCATTGCATACAATAAAGTGACAACCATATGGCTCTTGCCAGTTGTCGACAACTCCGTTACAAAACATGATCATCTCATACAATAAATATAGCATCATGTCTTGACCATATCACATCACAACATGCCCTGCAAAAACAAGTTAGACATCCTCTACTTTGTTGTTGCAAGTTTTACGTGGCTGCTACGGGCTGAGCAAGAACCGTTCTTACCTATGCATCAAAACCACAACGATAGTTCGTCAAGTTAGTGTTGTTTTAACCTTCACAAGGACCGGGCGTAGCCACACTCGGTTCAACTAAAGTTGGAGAAACTGACACCCGCTAGCTACTTGTGTGCAAAGCACGTCGGTAGAACCAGTCTCACGTAAGCGTACGCGTAATGTCGGTCCGGGCCGGTTCATCCAACAATACCGCTGAACCAAAGTATGACATGCCAGTAAGCAGTATGACTTGTATCACCCACAACTCACTTGTGTTCTACTCGTGCATATAACATCTACGCATAAACCTGGCTCGGATGCCACTGTTGGGGAACGTAGTAATTTCAAAAAAATTCCTATGCACATGCAAGATCATGGTGATGCATAGCAACGAGAGGGGAGAGTTTCGTCCATGTACCCTCGAAGACCGTTAAGTGGAAGCGTTATGACAACGCGGTTGATGTAGTCATACGTCTTCACGATCAACCGATCCTCAGTACCGAACGTACGGCACCTCCGTGTTCAGCACACGTTCAGCTCGGTGACGTCCCGCTAACTCACGATCCAGTAGAGCTCGAAGGAGAGTTTTGTCGGCACGACGGCATGGTGACGATGTTGATGAAGCTACCGTCACAGGGCTTCGCCTAAGCACCGCTACATTATGACCGAGGTGGATTATGGTGGAGGGGGGCACTGCACACGGGTGGGAGAGATCAATGATCAACTTGTGTGTTCTAGGGTGCCCCCCGCCCACGTATATAAAGGAGCAAGGGGGGAGGCCAGCCGGCCCTGTAGGGCGCGCCAGGAGGAGGAGTCCTCCTCCTAGTAGGAGTAGGACTCCCCTCTTTCCTACTCCTACTAGGAGGGGAAAAGGAACGGGGAGAAGGAGAAGGAAAGGCGGGTGCCGCCCCCCTCCCTTCCTAGTCCAATTCGGACCAGAGGGGGAGGGGGCACGCGGCCTGCCCTGGCCGGCCCCTCTCTCTCTCCACTAGGGCCCAACAAGGCCCATTAACCCCTGGGGGTTCCGGTAACCCCTCCGGCACTCCGGTAAAATACTGATTTCACCTGGAACTCTTCCTATGTCCAAATATACGCTTCCAATATATCAATCTTTATGTCTCGACCATTTCGAGACTCCTCGTCATGTCCGTGATCATATCCGGGACTCCGAACTACCTTCGGTATATCAAAACATATAAAATCATAATACCGATCGTCATAGAACTTTAAGCGTGCGGACCCTACGGGTTCGAGAACTATGTAGACATGACCGAGACACGTCTGCGGTCAATAACCAATAGCGAAACTTGGATGCCCATATTGGTTCCTACATATTCTACGAAGATCTTTACCGGTCAAACCGCATAACAACGTACATTGTTCCCTTTGTCATCGGTATGTTACTTGCCCGAGATTCGATCGTCGGTATCTCAATACCTAGCTCAATCTTGTTACCGGCAAGTATCTTTACTCGTTCTACAATGCATCGTCCTGCAACTAGCTCATCAGTTGCATTGCTTGCAAGGCTTATAGTGATGTGCATTACCGAGAGTGTCCAGAGATACCTCTCCGACAATCGGAGTGACAAATCCTATTCTTGATCTATGCCAACACAACAAGTACCATCGGAGACACCTATAGAGCACCTTTATAATCACCCAGTTACGTTGTGACGTTTGGTAGCACACAAAGTGTTCCTCCGGTAATCGGGAGTTGCATAATCTCATAGTCATAGGAACATGTATAAGTCATGAAGAAAGCAATAGCAGTAAACTAAAACGATCAAGTGCTAAGCTA
Source organism: Triticum dicoccoides (assembly GCF_002162155.2). NCBI lineage: Eukaryota > Viridiplantae > Streptophyta > Magnoliopsida > Poales > Poaceae > Triticum > Triticum dicoccoides. The sequence continues at coordinate 89,764,193 of NC_041390.1, forward strand.
AAAAAATGGGTCAAGTCAATCACATCATTCTCTAATGATGTGATACCGTTTAATCAAATGACAACTCATGTCAATGGTTAGGAAACATAACCATCATTGATTCAACGAGCTAGTCAAGTAGAGGCATACTAGTGACAATCTGTTTGTCTATGTATTCACACCTGTATTATATTTCTGGTTAATACAATTATACCATGAATAATAAACATTTATCATGATATGAGGAAATAAATAATAACTTTATTATTGACTCTAGGTCATATTTCCTTCAGAACATACCCCGAACAAGCACCCCAAAGGATTATGTTCCATAGTAACAAGTGACAGTAAATTTCACCACATTATATAAATGTTTCCTGACCAAATTCCACCTACCTAAGGCACTTCACTCCCCAACAACGGCACCAGAAAAGAGTCTTGATGACCCACAAGTGTAGGGGATCTTTCGTATCCTTTTCGATTAGTAAGAGTGTCAAACCCAACGAGGAGCAGAAGGAAATGATAAGCGGCTTTCAGCAAGGTATTCTCTGCAAGCACTGAAATTATCAGTAACAGATAGTTTTGTGATAAGGTAATTTGTAACAGGTAGCAAGTAAAAAAGTAAATAAGTTGCAACACGATGGCCCAATCCTTTTTGTAGCAAAGGACAAGCCTGGACAAAATCTTATATAAAGGAAAGCGCTCCCGAGGACACATGGGAATTATCGTCAAGCTAGTTTTCATCACGCTCATATGATTCACATTCGGTACTTTGATAATTTGATATGTGGATGGACCGGTGCTTGGGTACTGTCCTTCCTTGGACAAGCATCCCACTTATGATTAACCCCTTACGAAGCAACGCATAAACTGGGGTTTAAGCTTCTGTCACTCTAGCAACCCATCATCTACTTATTACTTCCCAATGCCTTCCTCTAGGCCCAAACAATAGTGAAGTGGCATGTAGTCGGCGTTCACATGACACCACTAGAGGAAAGACAACATACATCTCATCAAAATATCGAACAAATAGCAAATTCACATGACTACTTCTAGCAAGACTTCTCCCATGTCCTCAGGAACAAACGTAACTACTCACAAATCATATTCATGTTCATAATCAGAGGGGTATTAATATGCATAATGGATCTGAACATATGATCTTCCACCAAGTAAACCAACTAGCATTGTCACATCCCTAGCTTCTGGTGCTGCCTAGTGTGTGCATCATGTTAAAATTCTGAAATTTGAACTGAGGGAAATTGGAAGCCTCAAAACCCTAAATAAAAGAAGGGCAAAAACCCTAAAATCTCATTCATTGTTCCAAAATGTTCTTCTTAAATGTTTGATAATTTTTGGGAAGGGTTCTGGTCCCAACCAAAATATTGAACATTTTTAAGGGTTTATTTTTGGGACTTTGAATTTAAATCATTAGCTATTTGAATTTGAATTATATTCATATAATTAGAATATAATTTCAAATACCCCCGAAATATTTTATGAGCTTTTGGAAAAGTCCATCTAGCCAAATAAAATTATTCAGAGGAGTTTTTGGCATTGTTTGAATTTGTTTAAAATTCAAAAACAATGGCAAAAGATATTAAATAAAACAAAACAGAAGAAAAAAAAATAAAACAGAGCAGAGAAACTACCTGGCGCTCACCTGTGCTGGCCTAGCCCCCCCTGCCAGCCCACTTGGCGGCCCAGCCCACCAGGGGCACCGCTGTCTTCAACCTCTGCCTACTGGCAGAGGCGTGTCGACGCGCCCGTGCCCGGGCCTCCACCTCCTGCTTCGCCGTGGCAGCCTCCCCGACATCCTCGCGACGCCACGGAGACACCCAGAGCCTCCCCTCGTTCTCCCCTCTCCCTCTGGACCGCTCCCCCTCCTCTGGCTCTCTCTTTCCCTCTCTTCCCTGTGATCCCCGAGCGCAACCGTCGCCGCCGTTCGCCATAGCCGCAGCCACCAGCCCTCCCTCGCCCCTCCGCCAGTTCCAGAAGCTCCGCCGCTGACCTCTACACCGTCCCCGCCAAGCCACACGAGCGGACGCGTCCTGCAGCGGCTTCCCCGACCTCTTATTCAAGCTTCGGCCGCCGAGATCGCCGGCGACCGTGTGCCCTCCCCGACGCCTCCCTGAGTTCGTCGTCCGCCCCGTTCGAATCTCCGTGAGCTTCTCTTCTATTCCCCTCTCTCCCCGCGCGCTTTTACCCGCTCTATCCATGAAAACCACCGGAGCCAAGAGCTCAGTGCCGCCGGCCATGGCGGCGCCGTGGCCAGGGCCATCCCAGCGTGCGCCTGAGCGCGTCACCATGTTCGCCGCCCTCCCAGGAGCCCGCAGCGCCCTTTGGTCTCTCCTCTAGTGCTCTATAGCGCCACCCCAGGATTGCCCGAGCTGCTGCCGCCGCCAAACCTCGTCGCCGACCACTTTTCCGGCCACCCCAGCACCTGTCACCGCCACCACTAGATGCGCGCCACTGCACGCGTTCGAATGCAACAAACCACGGCCGAAACGATGCCATGTGGCTCATTTCCAAGCCCTCCGCCGCGTCTGGACTCGCCGGCGGCTAAACGCCGGTGACCGCTGACCCGATGACCGGCGTGGGTTGACCCCACTGCCCGGTTTGACCCCCC
>NC_041390.1:89766990-89832772 GCF_002162155.2 Triticum dicoccoides
CATGCGGGCCCCGCCCGGCTAATTAAGTTAGGTTAGTATTAACTAAGCTAGGTTAGTTTAGTTAGACACTGACACTCGGGACCCATAGGTCAGGGTTTGACCGGACTGTGCCACGTTGACCTGCTGACGTCATCATGACGTCAGGATGACGCAGTAATGTTTTCTGGATTTATTTTTATTCAGAAAATTCCAGAAAATGCCTAAAACTTCTAAAAATCATAGAAAATTAACCGTAACTCCAAATTAAATGTTTTATATATGAAAAATTATCAGAAAAATTCAAGGAATCCATCTATACCATTTTCATGCATGTTAGAACAACTTATCACTACTGTTTAGGACAAATGAAGTGAATGGCATTTAAATAATCACATATGGAGTTTGAATTTGAACCTAGGATTCAAACCAACTCCATTTAACTTGTTGCTAGATGCATTAGCTCAAAACACCAGCATGTTGCCATGTCATAGCATGCATCATATTGTGCATTGCATTGATTGTGTTTCCTTCTGTTTGCCGGTGTTGTTCCCCCTCGATAGACGTTGTATCGATGATGTGATCGTTGACACTGATGGAGACTCAATGTTATCTTCAGAAGTGCCAGGCAAGCAAAACCCCCTTGTTCATTCCGATAAAATCCCACTCTCTCGCTCCTGCTCTTTTTTACTGCATTAGGACAACAACGATTCAACTGTTACTTGCTGCGGTAGCTGAACCCCTTTATCCTTTGCATGACCTGTCATTGCCACAGTAAATAGCTGAAACCCACTAGCATGAGTAGGAGTTGTTTGAGCCCTGTTGTGCCTACTCATTCATGCTTGTTTGTCATGCCTGCTACTGCTTAGAGTTGAGTCAGGTCTGATTCATCGGGGATGAATCAGAGGTGTGTGAACATGTCCTACTGTGTGTGTGAGCTAAGTGTATGAACACGATTTGGTAAAGGTAGCGGTGAGAGGCCATGTAGGAGTACATGGTGGGTTGTCTCATTGCAGCCGCCCTCAGGAACTGAGTTCTGTGTTTGTGATCCATGACCAGCTACTACCACACATTGGAATGCTTAAGTGCCCCTCTCGACTTATTAATCAACATGATCTCTGTCCAGGAGTTGCAACTAGTTTCTGGTGTTTGTAGGTAGTGTTAGTAGTCTACCAAGTGGCACCCGGTACAGGTGGGCTTGGGACAGACTAGGCACAGTGGCACGGTGTACCAAGTGGCACCCGGTTGGTGGGCTTGGGAACCCTGCTCACATCGTTTGGGGCCGTAAGCGACACCCCGGCCGGATCTCCTTGCGGATGGAACCCGAATAGGCGATAAACCTGGACTAGAGACTTGTTCGGTTAGTCAGGTCGTGGCCGACTCCCTCGCCCGGCTTCCGCTTGAAGGTTGCCGAGGTACATGACGTGTACAGGGCGATAAGTGGCGAAAGCGTGTGTGAAGAAGTACACCCCTGCAGGGTTAACATCATCTATTCGAATAGCCGGATTCCTCGGATATGGAAACTTGGACCCCTTGCATAGTTCATAGACAAGTGAAAGTGGATACTCTAAAATACGCAAGATAAGCGTGAGTGCTATGGATGGCGTTCTCGTGGGGAGACGGGAGCGGATCCATAATGGTGTATTGACATGGTGAATATGTGGACTCGTGTGCGCCACCTCAAAAGAGTTACTTGCAGTCGTAGTTCAGGATAGCCACCGAGTCAAAGCTGGCTTGCTGCAGTTAAACCCCACCATCCCCTTTGTTGATAATGATGCATATGTAGATAGTTCTGATGTAAGTCTTGCTGGGTACATTTGTACTCACGTTTGCCTATTTATGTTTTTGCAGAGAGACTTCGGTCTCGCTAGTAGTTCCGCGTGGACTTCGACGTTTAGCTTGATACCTCAGCTACGATCTTGTGCCCTCGGCAGGATCTGATAGATAGTCAGGCTTCTCAGCCTTTTTCATTTATAGATGTCTGTACTCAGACATGATAGCTTCCGCTTGTGCTTTGACTTGTATGCTCTGATTTTTGGGTCATGAGACCCATGTTTGTAATATCTCGCTCCTCGGAGCCTAATGAATAATTACTTGAGTCGTAGAGTCATGTTGTGATGCCATGTTGTAGTTGCACATATCGAGCATATTGTGTGTATGTTATTGAAATGCTTGGTATGTGTGGGATCTGGCTATCTAGTTGTTTGTCCTTAGTAACCTCTCTTACCGGGAAATGTCTCCTAGTGTTTCCACCGAGACATGGTAGCTTGCTACTGCTCCGGAACACTTAGGCTGGCCGGCATGTGTCCTTCTTCGTTCCTGTGTCTGTCCCTTCGGGGAAATGTCACGCGATGAATACCGGAGTCCTGTTAGCCCGCTACAGCCCGGTTCACCGGAGTCCTGCTAGCCCAGTGCTACAGCCTGGATTCACTCGCTGATGACCGACACGTTCGATGCTGGGTCATGGATGCCTGTCCCTGTAAGTTTGTGCCACTTTGGGTTTACGACTAGCCATGTCAGCCCGGACTCCTTATCATATGGATGCTAGCGACACTGTCATATATGTGTGCCAAAAGGCGCAAACGGTTCCGGGTAAAGGTAAGGCGACACCCGTGGGAATACCGTGCGTGAGGCCGCAAAGTGATATGAAGTGTTACATGCTAGATCTATGTGGCATTGAGTCGGGGTCCTGACAAGCATCAACTACAAGGAGTAATCAACACTACTAGCAACCTACAGGTACCAATCTGAGATTTGGATACAAAGATTGGATACAAGAGATGAACTAGGGTTTGAGATGAGATGGTGCCAGTGAAGATGTTGATGGAGATTGACCCCCTCGCGATGAGAGGATCATTCGTGATGACGATGGTGATGATTTCCCCCTCCCGGAGGGAAGTTTCCCCGGCAGAACAGCTCCGCCGGAGCCTAGATTGGTACTTGCTTATTATTTTTTCCTCCATGAAAGACCTCATATAGCAGAAGATGGGCATCAGAGGGCTGCCAGGGGGCCCACAAGGTAGGGGGCGCGCCCCCCACCCTCGTGGACGGTGGATGGCCCCCCTCTGGTACTTCTTTCGCCCAATATTTTTTATATATTCTAAAAATAATTCTCTTGGAGTTTCAGGACTTTTGGAGATGTGCATAATAGGTCTCTAATATTTGCTCCTTTTCCAGCCTAGAATTCCAGCTGCCGGCATTCCCCCTCTTCATGTAAACCTTGTAAAATAAGAGAGAAAAGGCATAAGTATTTTGACATAATGTGTAATAATATCCCATAATGCAATAAATATCGATATAAAAGCATGATGCAAAATGGACGTATCAACCTGCCTTACGAGGTGGGTTGTCCGGCCTTTACCCGAGAGTTACGGCAGTTCCAATGGCCCTCCCACCGCACGTTCAAGCTCGATGTTGGCGAGAAGTACAATGGCAAGACCCACCCATCTGAGTTCCTTAGCATCTACACCATCATGATGCAAGCTACTGGAGCTCGCGACGACAAGGTGCTTGCCAATTACTTCCCGTTGGCACTCTGTAAGTGCATCTAGTGCCCCTTAGTGATTTTGGTGTATTAAAGACTTATAGGTTAAGGGACTAATGTGTTTATGAGTGTACACAGGTCTATAAGTCTATGAGGAGTTTGATATTTGCAGAAAAAGTCGACCCCTAAAAATGAAGTTCTTTGACTGAAGACTTTGAATTTCTGAAGACTTTCTGAAGACTTTGAAAGTGAAGAAATTGGTGTTACCTTTGAAGACTTGTCATTCATTCGAGGAACATGAAGCGTGAAGACTTTTGTTTTCGTAGTTCCTTTTTCTTTTTCTTGAGTCATAGGAAACACCGTACTATTAAAGGGGGTCGAGGAAATACTAAGGAAAAATTTCCATGTGATGCTCAACTCAAAATCCTACACCTACCAATCCCTTCGAGTGAAACCATTGGAAATCTCATATAGTTCAGTCATATTCTTCGGTGACAGAGACGAAGTTCTTCTGGTCTCGGAGGAATTTGTTCTGAATGAGGAGTTCGAAATTCGCCAGTGCGGATTGCCTACACAGTGAGGAACATGATAGCCCTGAGGAATTTGATACTCAAATTTCTGACCGTTCCTGTGCTATGCGTCAGATGTCCCAAAATGTCTATCCGCCTAAAGGTCATATCATTGAAGGGCATTTATGTCTTATCATGTCGGGCTGCTCCCTAGGCTATAAATAGCCGGCCCCTACAACCACTGGCTGGTTGGCTGCTCCGAGAGAAACTGACACTTGTCATTTGAGATCATCCCATCCTCCGAGGACTTTGAGCGAAAATCATCAAGTCAGGATAACCCAAACCCAATCAACTACGAACCCAAAGTGATTGAGCATCACTGAAGAGATTGATCCTGCGTGGATCCGATGCTTGTTACCTTTGAAGACTGTGCTTCTTCCAGACGGTTAGGCGTCATGGTCTAGAGGATCCAGGAGGAATTGTGGATCACCGAGTGACCAAGTTTGTGAAGGTTCGGAAGTCACCTGAAGACTTACCACGAGTGATTGGGTGAGGTTTGTGTGACCTTAGCTCAAGGAGAATACGGTGAAGACTGTGTGTCCGGGACTGTGTATCCTCATGTTTAAATACCTAGCCGCTCCAACTAGATGTACAACTGAGACAGCAGTTGGAACTGGTCTACCAAATCATTGTCTTCACCAAGCTCACTAGTTCTATTTCCTCAACTCTTTCATTTCCTCATAACTATGTTGAGTGCTTGTTCTTATCTGTGTTTGCAGACTTTGACTGAAGACTTCCTCAATTTCCTCAGTTCAATTTCTTCAGTCTGTTTGTCTTCATCATGTGTTATCATGTGTTTACGCTTTCTGTACTCTATGCTTGTCTTCATTTCATCATGATGACTATGCTTGTGTTCTGTTATGTGTACTTTTGAGTACTTATTCCACTACTAGTAATTCTTTGCTAAGGAATTTCCTCACCTGCAAATTCCTCAGTGAAGAATTCATAAAAATCGCCTATTCACCCCACCTCTAGTCGATATAACGCACTTTCACACTCAAACCCAACATCATGTCGTGGTTGATGCACTTGCCAGTAGATTCCATTTCTTCTTGGTCGGATTTGTGTCATGAGTTTGTTGGCGCTTTCACAGGAGGCCACCATGATCATGGCCAGACAAGCGATTTCCACATTATCCCCTAGAAAGAAGGAGAAAACCTGCGCAAGTACATATAGAGGTTCAGCCCGCCGCAGTTATCAGGGAATTCCATGAGAATGTGCGCAACCGCAAGATGCGTCAAGAGTTGGCGATGAACAAGGTCAAGGATGTAGCCGAACTTTATGTTCTAGCCGATAGATGTGCTCGAGCTAAAGAGGGGAGGAAGTACCCCGGCGAGGACGCCGGTGTGGAAATCGACTCCACAGACGAACACACCGCCGCCCCGACAAAGAAGGGCCGGCGCCACAACAGGAAGCGCAAGGGAAAGACTTTGCTTGCTGTTGAGGGATTCGGCGAGCTCGGCACCACCAAAAAGGCCAAGGCTGGCGACCCCGGCAAGGAGGTTGCCGGGTGTGCCGCCTGCTTGGCCCTAGCGGCCGCCGGCAAGCCAGGAGGCTCCGACAAGCAGTACTGCAAGATCCACCGCACCACGAGCCATGACCTCCAGAACTGCTGACAAGTTGAGCTGCCTGCTGAAAAACAGAAGGCTGAATATGAAAGGCGAGGCAAGGAGAAGGGTCAGGAGGGTACTGAGGGATCCGGCAAGAAGCGTGGCAGCCAAGGGGGTCACCGCGGCAAAGATAACTAACAAGAGAGGCCCACTCGGGGCCGCGACAAGAAAGAGGAAGATGATGATCACGACGAGGATGACGAGTCCGGCGAGCACGAGTTCAGAAGGCTACAGAGGCCATGCGCTTCGACGGTGGCGCCTCGTTGCACACCTCACACTGCCAGCTGAAGCAGTGGGCGCATGAGGTTGTTGCGGCAGAGCCGTCGTTCGATGCACAGAAGCCCCTGAAGTGGTCCCGCATGCCCATCGTTTTTGACACCGAGGATCACCCTGATCGCACAACTGCAGTCGGGTGTTTGCCGTTGTTGGTCTCGCCAACAATACGCAACCTCAAGGTGATGAAAGTGCTGGTTGAAGGTGGGGCCGGTCTGAATTTGATCTCACCCGCTGTGTTCAAGAAGCTGCAGATTCTTGATGGAGACCTCGAAGAGATGGGCACATTGCAAGGGGTCAACCCGGGAAGGAGCCATCCTAAAGGTAAAATCACGCTGCCCATTACATTTGGAGGCAAGCTGAACTATAGGACGGAGAAGATCGCCTTCTATGTCGCCGAGATCCCCTTGCCATACAATGGGATCCTTGGCCGCCCACCCCTGGCCAAGTTCATGGTGGCGTCCCACTATGCCTACAACATGTTAAAGATGCCGGGGCCGCTGACCATCATCACCGTCCCCTCCGACAAGAAAGATGCACTCATCTGCACCGATCAACTTTACCGAGAGGCAGTTGCAGCAACTGCCGCGAAGACACTTGCCCCTGCCGTTGAAGCTCCTGGGAGGAAGAAGGCCGGCAAGACCCCTTCTGGCAAGATCTGTTCCGGTGAGACCTCTTGCACTCACTCTGGCAAGCGCACCTCTTCAGAGTATTGCGCTCCCATTGAGAACGTGCCAGAGAGCTCCACCGGCAAGAGCAAGAAGTCCAAGGCTGCACCACCAGAAACCAAGAAGGTGTCCGTCAAGGAGGATGGCACGGGCAGGGCTTTCACCATAAGCTCCACCCTTGACAGCAAATAGGAAAGCACGCTCATCGACTTCCTGAGGGCGAATGTCGATGTGTTTGCATGGCAAGCATCCGACATCCCCGGCGTACCCAGGCAGGTGATTGAGCACCATCTTGCTGTCTGTCCTCATGCGCGGCCCGTCAAGCAAAAGGTTAGGAAGCAAGCTTTGGAGCGACAAGAGTTCATCATAGAAGATCAGGAAGTTGGAGGAGGCAGGCCTGGTTAGAGGAGTACTCCACCTCACGTGGTTGGCCAATCTGGTGGTGGTGCGTAAGGCAAATGGGAAGTGGAGGTTGTGTATTGACTACACAGACATCAATAAAGCTTGTCCAAAGGATCCTTTCCCCCCGCGACGCATCGACCAGATTGTAGACTCCACTACCAGGTGTGACCTACTGTCATTCCTCGACGCCTATTCAGGATACCACCAGATCTTCATGATGAAAAAGACGAAGAGAAGACTATGTTCATCACCCCATGTGGTACGTACTATTTTGTACGGATGCCTTTCGGGTTGAAGAGCGCCGGTTCGACGTTTGCCCGAGCGGTCCAAATTGTTTTTGAGCCCCAGCTACATAGAATATTGAAGTCTATGGATGATATAGTGGTCAAAACCAAGGACAGGGCCACGCTCGTACAAGACCTAGAAGAAACATTTACAAATCTACGTAAGATCAACCTCAAGCTCAACCCAGAGAAGTGTGTGTTCGGTGTCCCATCCGGTAAACTTCTTGGGTTCTTTGTGTCTCAGCACAGAATTGAAGCAAATCCCGACAAGATCAAGGCGACCGAGCAGATTGAAGCACCGAAGTGGGTCAAAGACGTTTTTAGTCTCGCCGGCTGCGTTGCCGCCCTGAGTAGATTCATCTCCAAATCTGCTGAGCGCGCCCTCCCCTTTTTCAAAGTTTTGAAAAAGGCGGGTCCACTAAAGTGGACTCCGGAGGCAGAGGTTGCACTGCAAGATTTGAAGAGGTATCTCTCCTCCACACCGATACTAGTCGCGCCCAAACCGCAAGAGCCATTGCTGCTATACTTGGCAACAACAAATCAAGTGGTCGGTGCCGCACTGGTGGCGCAGAGGGAACTTGAGGAAGAGGCAGCAGTAGCAGTGGAGCCATCCAGTGGCGGGTCGGGGCCCTCCCCAGCAGAGTCTGACATCGGCAAGATAGAACCCCCAGCGAGAACCGATCCCGTCAAGAGGGAGTCTGAGCAGATGAGAAAAGTAGAACAGAAGAAGAAGATGGTGCAGCACCCAGTCTATTTTGTCAGTTCCCTCTTGCAGGGGGCTAGGTCAAGATATTCTGGTATGCAGAAGCTACTTTTCAGCCTCCTCATGGCCTCAAGAAAGCTGCGCCACTATTTCCAAGCACATGAGATCACTGTCATCACGCGCCTCCTGTTGCAATGAATCTTGCACAACCCAGATGCAACTGGGAGGATTGTGGAGTGGGCGTTGGAGCTGTCGAGCTTTGGCCTCAAGTTTGAAAGTACTTCAACAATCAAGAGCCAAGCCTTGGTGGAGTTCATAACAGAATGGACTGCAACGCCCGACGAGGACATTCAAGAGACCACCCTCCCTGGCAAGGAGACGAGCAGTGAGTGGATTATGTACTTTGATGGAGCTTTCTCACTCCGAGGTGCTGGTAACAGCGTATTACTTGTCGCGCCCACCAGAGAGCGCCTCAATTATGTAATCCAGATGCACTTTCCTCGGGAAAAATCAACGAACAACACGGCGGACTATGAGGGGTTGTTGGCCGGTCTTAGGATCGCAGCAGACCTTGGAATCAGAAAGCTCATCGTCAGAGGTGATTCGCAACTCGTAGTCAAGCAAGTAAACCAGGACTACCAGAGCCCATTGATGGAGGCCTATGTGGATGAAGTGAGGAAATTGGAAGATCACTTTGACGGATTGCAAGCAGAGCATGTTCCCCGAGCAGAGAACGGCATTGCTGACGACCTGCCAAAGCGTGCTGCCCTCAAGTTGCTTGTGGAATCAGGTACCTTTGTGCTTTAGTTAACTCACCCATCTGTTGAACCATTAGCAGGACAGAACAAATGAAGGAAGGCGGGCCCTGGAAAGTACTTTCTCCCGAGCTCCCAGGAACCATCGGCAAGGACGTTGTCGGGAGTCCCAAGCTTGCCGGAGAGCAGCAACCCTCGGCAGGGCCTCACGCCCTGGCCATAGAAGCAGTTGCCCTTATGGCCGAAGATGAGCCTTTAGTCCTTGTCGTCAAGCCCCAAGCTCCGGCATGGGCGCATCCCACCGTCCGTTTCCTCCAAATAGGAGAGCTCCCCGAGGAGCAGGAAGAAGCAGAGAAAGTAGCCCGTTGGTCCAGCATGTACCAGTTTGTGGATGATGCCCTCTATAGAAGAAGACCGAACGGTGTGAAATTGAAGTGCATTCCTCGGGAGGACGGACTAAGGTTGTTGGCGGAGATACGTGGAGGCATGTGTGGCTCCCACATAGGCTCAAGGTCTCTAGCCGGCAAAGCATTCCGGCAAGGTTTCTTCTGGCCCACCGCCCTCCAGGATGCAACTGCACTAGTAACCAAGTGTGAAGCGTGCCAGTTCCATTCAAAGAAGTTTCATCAACCCGCCCAAGCTCTTCAGACAATCCCTCTTTCCTGGACATTTTCGGTCTAGGGGCTCAACATACTGGGCCCCTTTCCCCGTGCTGTCGGGGGCTTTGAGTACTTGTACGTTGCAATCGACAAGTTCACAAAGTGGCCGGAAGTGGAGCCAGTGAGAAAGCTAACAGCACAGTCAGCCTTCAAGTTCTTCAAGGGACTAGTATGCCATTTCGGTGTGCCAAACAGAGTCATCACCGACAACGGCACGCAGTTCACGAGCCGCACCTTCATGCAGTACATTCAAGACCTCGGCAGCAAGGTCTGTTTTGCTTCTATTGCCCATCCTAGAAGTAACGACCAGGCTGAGAGGGCGAATGCAGAAGTGCTGCAGGGCCTCAAGACCAGAACTTTTGACAATCTGCACAAGTACGGAAGGCGCTGGATTGATGAGTTGCCAACGGTTCTTTGGTTAATCAGGACGACACCAAATCGAGCCACTCGCCAGACACCCTTTGCCCTAGTATACGGACAGAAGCAGTTCTCCCCACTGAACTCATATACGGGTCACCTCGAGTGCTCCCTTATGATGAGCTTGAGCAAGAGCAGTTGCACCAAGATGATGCGACGCTCCTTGAGGAAGATCGTCTTCGGGCTGCTGTGCGGGCCGCTTTCTATCAACAGCCTTGCGTCGCTATTATAGCCGCAAGGTTAAAGCCCGAAGCCTTGAGGAAGGCGACCTTGTTCTTCGGCGGATCCAATCCCCCAAGATTCCAAACAAGTTGACGCCGAAGTGGGAAGGCCCATTATCGGGTAATACGTGTCACCAGGCCTGGTGCAGTCTACCTGGAGACCGAAGATGGCATTCCGGTGAGCAACTCCTGGAATATGGAACATCTTCGCAAGTTTTACCCCTAAGGCACGGTTGCCGGGAGCCCCGGCAACCCCCGTTTCGTACTAGCCTTGCCACCAAGGCATGTAACCCTATGTACGGAGCCAGGCGCAGACCCTGTGCGCAGTAGGGAAAAGGAATCCCTTAGTATGTATAGTTTCCCATCGATTTCCATGTTTATGTATATACGTATATGCATGCTTGTCCAGGGTACTATACTGCTTTTTGATTCCAGTAAATGTTTGTGAACCACCGAGGTTCCGTTCTTTTTCCCTCTCTTCTTTCCAGCAATGGTAAGGATGCGCGATCCCACCAAGGACCCGGCTCCGGCAAGAATTTGAGAAGACCGCCCAGCACAGCGATCCTCGGCAAACCAAACAGATAAAGTTTACCTCTTGCCCATTCATATTTGTAATCTGTGACTTCTGCATTAGAAATCCTCGCCACTCTTCTTTAAGGACTCGAGGGATCCCATCTCCTACTCGAATGGTGCTTCGGTCAGAGTGGTCGTGGTGACCCTTGTCAAAAAGAGGTGGACAGGGGGCTGGGCCCTTAGTCTGTAACCCGGAAGATGTGATTCTCCGGCAGGCGCAAGGGGCGCCGGCAAGGTGGCTTGCCAGAAGGACTCATTTATTTACACTAAGGAGGCATTTCACCTCTGTACGAACATACACGTGCACGAGTTACCGGCAGGGCTATACTTTTTCATTAATATGCTGATGCGAGTACAAAGGTTATAGGATACAAGCATGGGATCGAGAGATTACATTATATAGAAATTAAGATTTGGCAAGTGCCTACAATTTAAAAAGAAAGATAGGTTCCCCGTGATCTCCGTTCTTGCCCCTTTCCACCCAGGTGCGGCAGGTGAAGGCAAAAATGAAGCGGCGGGGAACGTGCCGATGGAGAGCTTGACGATGAAGACCCTCGGCAGGGCGCGGAGCCAAGGGAGGGGGGTGGCGCAGTCAGTGGGAGTCAGAGTCGGCGTCCTCCCGCTTGACGCCCTCATCGTCATTGTCACTGTCCTCCTCGTCACTCCCGCTCGAGGAGGAGGTTTCGCCGTCAGAGGAGCTCTCCACGCAACACCTTAAGTGAGTTCCCAAGAGCCCGAAGACCTTGACGGAGAGCAGGTCGTTCTCCATCAATTTGAATTGGAGGACGAGCCCCTCCGATAGGCTATGGGCACAAGCAAAGGTCTTCCATCCACGGTAGAGATACATAACATGAGGGGCGGGGAAGTCGATGTCGACCCGCATGCTGCCATTCCCGCAGCCCCTCATATGCAGCCTCAAGGCCTGAGGCAGGTCAAGCTCCATCTCCCGAGCAAATGGAGTGGGGAGACGAACATGGCCGCGCATCGGCTAACGCAGCCTGACGTAGAACTCGCGGGGCTGGTCTCCGACATGGCCCTCCATTGGAAGAGGGGCCGCTGGCGGAGGCGAAGCCGGTGCGCCGCCCTGTCCACCTCTTTTTCGAGCGCCACGGCGGCCTCGGCCTCGCTGAGGGAGTCCTGGATTAGAGGGTGTCCGGATGGCCGGACTATACCTTTAGCCGGACTCCTGGACTATGAAGATACAAGATTGAAGACTTCGTCCCGTGTCCTGGAGGGACTTTCCTTGGCGTGGAAGGCAAGCTTGGCGATACAGATATGTGGATCCCCTACCATTGTAACCGACTTTGTGTAACCCTAACCCTCTCCGGTGTCTATATAAACCGGAGGGTTTTAGTACGTAGGACAACATATAGAACAACAATCATACCATAGGCTAGCTTCTAGGGTTTAGCCTCTCCGATCTCGTGGTAGATCTACTCTTGTACTACCCATATCATCAATATTAATCAAGCAGGATGTAGGGTTTTACCTCCATCAAGAGGGCCCGAACCTGGGTAAAACTTCGTGTCCCTTGCCTCCTATTACCATCCAGCCTAGACGCACAGTTCGGGACCCCCTACCCGAGATCCGCCGGTTTTGACACCGACATTGGTGCTTTCATTGAGAGTTCCTCTATGTCGTCGCCGTTAGGCTTGATGGCTCCTATGATCATCAATAGCGATGCAATCCAGGGTGAGACCTTCCTCCCCGGACAGATCTTCGTCTTCGGCGGCTTTGCACTGCAGGCCAATTCACTTGGCCATCTGGAGCAGATCGAAAGCTATGCCCCTGGCCGTCAGGTCAGATTTGGAAGTTCAAACTACACGGCTGAC
The DNA here is from genome assembly GCF_002162155.2 of Triticum dicoccoides. NCBI lineage: Eukaryota > Viridiplantae > Streptophyta > Magnoliopsida > Poales > Poaceae > Triticum > Triticum dicoccoides. The sequence goes on from NC_041390.1 coordinate 89,779,417, forward strand.
ATCCGGGGGACTTGATCTTTGACGGATTCGAGCCACTGCCGAGCGCGCCGCACTGTCACGACGAGCATGATCTAGCTCTGCCACCGAACAGTGCCCTGGAGCCCGCATCCGCATCGGCTTCGACCCTTAATTCGGAGCCAACTGCGCCGATCGAGGATGGGTGGTTGGACGCCGCCTCGGGGGCTGCGATCCCAACGGCGATCGAGCCAAACACCAGCCCCGCACTCTGCGAGACTCGTGACTCCAAGGAGCCGTACTCCTCTCCGGACTCCGAACCCTCCGCGCCCCTGCCGATCGAATCCGATTGGGCACCGATCATGGAGTTTACTGCCGCGGACATCTTTCAGCACTCGCTTTTCGGCGATATTCTGAAGACACTAAAGTCTCTTTGTTTATCAGGAGAGCCCTGGCCGGACTACAGTCAGCAAGGTTGGGATACGGACGATGAAGAAATTCAAAGCCCACCCACCACCCACTTTGTAGCCACTGTCGACGATTTAACCGACATGCTCGACTTCGACTCCGAAGACATCCACGGTATGGACGCTGATGCAGGAGACGATGAAGAACCAACGCCTATTGGGCCCTGGAAAGCCACCTCGTCATATGACATATACATGGTGGACACCCCAAAAGAAGGAGTCAATATGCATATGCAGGCTTCTCTGCTGGCGTCCGCCGCACTGACTGCGGAAGTGGACACGCTAAAGCAGAACCTCAAGCAGTCTGAGCAAGAGCTCGGGCGTGCCAAGAAGCAGCTCGAGGACAAGGAAGGTAAGAAATACCTTGTTTAAATATATATAAAAAAGTGCAATTGCAAAAAATGACAGGATTATCGTGTCTATTGTAGGGGCCACGTCTGAGGTGGCGACCCTTAAGCAAGCGCTGCTCGAGGCCGAGAAGAGGGCGGCCACGGAGTGCACTGAGCGGGAGAAGTATGAGGCCCACGTTGGCAAGGTGCAGCAAGAGCTCCAGGCTCTCATGAAAAAACATAAGAGTTTGGAACCTGACTCAAAGACGCGAGCGTCCGAGCTCGTGATGGCTATTGAAAATGCCAAGTCTTCCAAGGCCGAATCACAGAAGACCCTCCAGGAGTTGGATGCGGTGAAAAAGACAGCGGCAGGTAAGGCATTCTTTATGCAAAGCAAACACATAAACGTGAGTTACTTGTTACTTACCCGAATCCGGAGCTCTCTAGGGGCATTCGCAGATCTTCCCCGTAGCATGTCCGATGCTGCCGCATTCTATCGAGCCGAGGAGGGAAGCTCGACAGAGAAGGTGTTCTGGTCTCAGTATACTGAGGCCGGACACCCCGTGCCCCTGAGCGACCAGCTGAAGCAACTGGTCGAGCTCCACAAGGCGGCCGAACAGGCCATGAAGGGCCTCATAGTTCGGCTGTGGCCTGGAGAGGCTCTGCCTGGGAGCTATTTCAGGCTGTTGCGGCGGCTGGTGGGGGCCTTTCCAAGGCTCGAAGTCATCAAGCGCTCCGTCTGTATTGAAGGTGCCCGTAGGGCCCTTGCCCGTGCTAAGGTGCACTGGGGCAAGCTGGATGCTGAGAAGCTTGTGAAGGATGGGCCACCGCCAGGGAAAGAGCATCGCAAGCCCGAGAATTATTATAAGGATGTTTTGAAGGGTTCCCGCCTTATGGCGGATGAATATTCCAGGGATGTAATTTTTGAGTAAAACTCGCTCATTTTGTCCTGTGCGCTGAAAACTTGTTCACCAATTTAAAATATTGCCTTCTATGCGGCTGTTTATCAATTCTGAGAGATGGTGAGTCATCGGTTTCTGCCCCCATGCCGCTAGTGCTGGGGTGTTCGGGGATAAACCTGAGCGCTCTTTTTCCCATGTTTGGGTCCTTTGAGGGAGGCGCTCAGCACAACGAACAAGGCAGTCGGACTATAATGCGTGAACACTCTCACTTAGCCATAGAATTCTATAATTTTAAATTTCGGCGAAGCCCCTGGTATTCGGAAGACCGAGTTCGGGGCGCTATCCATGCCTTGGCCGGACAGAGCCGACTCCTCGCTCTAAGCGGCATAAGTCTTTAGGGACTCGAAAAACCTCTCGAACAACGACCAGCTCTCGCTTCATCATGACAGTCAGTTTTAGCTTTCTCTACTGAGGTGCTCGACCCAGCTCAACTGGGGCACAATCGTAGTAGTTCTCCTAGTGCTACCTTAGCCGATATAGCGGAACGTAAGGCACCAAAACATAGGAGCCGGGCAAACCCAACTATTGACCCAAGACATGATTCGGAGCCGATGCATATAATGCTATAAGTTCGGGGTGCCGCACTTGTTAAAGTGTTCGGACTTCTCACACCATATTGAGGGGTACTAAAGCCCCTGGCGTATTTTGGCCGTACCAAAGTGTACGGGTGCAACATGTCGTTAAGGAACATATATTTGTAAAAAAGGAGTAATGCAAAAAATAGAAAAAAGCTATGCATTGTTTAATAGAAAGGGCTGGGATCAAAGCAGAACGATACAAATAAGGCGATAAGAAAAAGGTTGGACTATTTAACATGTCCGTTCCACGGGCAGGCTGCGGAATGGTATGCGAAACAGGTATACTGCTCGTGATAGAGACCACCTGGGAGTTCTATAATGCAGCATGGCTTGTCTGCTTCCCTGGTTCTTGCATCGTTTTTTGCGGCAATTGAACTACCAAACAGGCCTTCCGAAGAATGGAGTCCTGAAAGTAAGAGAATTGAAAAAATCGGCAACTCCTGGTGCGGTTTAAGCCGTGTTTCGGGCATGCCGTGATGGTGCCCCTCCCCTGTACCCATGGTATTTCTAGAGCGTAGTTATGTACGCGAAGCACTGGTGTCGCATTTTTGCGAGGGCTGGGGTTGGGGCTGCATTGCTACGCCTGCTCGGAACGTGCGAGGCGGTCTTGTTGTAGGTTACTCCGGGCGCGCTTGACGGTGTCCGGACGTTTAATGGACGGACTGGAGAACTGCCTGGAGAGGCTGCTTTGTACTTCTGCTGCAAGGGCCGCCGTGTGCTCCTCCATTCGGAGGGAGCGTTCGGTGTTTCCATTAACCGTAATTACTCCTCGAGGGCCTGGCATCTTGAGCTTAAGGTATGCGTACTGCGGTACCGCATTGAACTTGGCGAATGTGGTTCGACCGAGCAGTGTGTGATAGCCACTGCGGAATGGGACTATGTCGAAGATTAACTCCTCGCTTCGGAGATTATCCGGGGATCCGAAGACCACTTCAAGTGTGACTAAGCCTGTACAGTTGGCCTCTACACCTGGTATTACGCCTTTAAAGGTCGTTTTGGTGGGCTTAATCCTCGAGGGATCTATGCCCATTTTCCGCACTGTATCCTGGTAAAGCAGGTTAAGGCTGCTGCCGCCGTCCATAAGGACTCTAGTTAGATGGAATCCGTCAATAATTGGGTCTAGAACCAATGCGGCAAAATCCGCCATGAGGGGTGCTAGTAGGTTGGTCCCTTCGATCAAAGGTGATCGGGCAGGAGGACCATGGGTTGAACTTTGGGGCGACTGGCTCTACCGCGTATACGTCCGTTAACGCGCGCTTCCGCTCCCTCTTGGGGATGTGGGTTGCATATATCATGTTCACCATACGCACTTGTGGGGGAAAACCCTTCTGTCCACTGTTGTTCGGCGGCCAGGGCTCTTCGTCGTCATCGCTATGCAGCCCCTTGTCTTCATTTTCGGCATTTAACTTGCCTGCCTGCTTGAACACCCAACAATCCCTGTTGGTGTGATTGGCTGGCTTTTCGGGGGTGCCATGTATCTGGCACAAGCGGTCGAGTATTCGGTCCAAACTGGACGGGCCCCTAGGATTTCTTTTGAATGGCTTTTTCCGCTGACCGGATTTGTAGCCTCTGAATCCAGCATTAACTGCCGTATCCTCAGTATTGTCGCCGTTAATGCGGCACTTCTGCCTCTTGCGACGCGATCCGCCACTACTGTCCCTGGTATCTGAATTACCAGGGTTCTTGGTCATATTGTTGCTACGAGCAAGCCAGCTGTCTTCTCCCGCGCAAAAGCGGGTCATGAGTGTCGTGAGTGCTGCCATAGATTTCGGCTTTTCCTGTCCAAGGTGCCGGGCAAGCCACTCGTCACGGATATTGTGCTTGAAGGCTGCTAGGGCCTCTGCGTCCGGACAGTCCACTATTTGATTTTTCTTTGTTAGGAACCGTGTCCAGAATTACCTGGCCGATTCCTCTGGCTGCTGAATTACGTGGCTTAGGTCATCGGCGTCTGGTGGTCGCACATAAGTGCCCTGGAAATTGTCGAGGAATGCGGCTTCCAGGTCCTCCCAACAACTGATTGATCCTGCTGGCAAGTTGTTAAGCCAATGCCGAGCTGGTCCTTTAAGCTTGACTGGGAGGTATTTGATGGCGTGGAGATCATCGCCGCGGGCCATGTGGATATGAAGGAGATAATCCTCGATCCATACCGCAGGATCTATTGTGCCATCGTATGATTCGATGTTTACGGGTTTGAAACCCTCGGGGATTTGATGATCCATTACTTCGTCTGTGAAGCATAGTGGGTGTGCGGCGCCTCTGTACTGGGCTATATCATGATGTAGCTCCAATGAGCTTTGTCTACTGTGTTTGGCCCTACCGGATTTGTGTCCGGCGTGACGGTTATCGTCTCGAGTCGTGGGGCGCCCACGCGATCCATAGATCGATCTTGTTTGCCTTGCCTTGTCCTCCAACATATCTCGCAGGTCTGGCGCATTTTCCCATGCCTTGGTACGGGGTGCGGCTTGAGTGGAGGGCCGAGAGGCCTCTCTGTCGCGACCACGAGGTGGCCGATCGGCCGTATCAAGTGCTGGTGATGTAGGTTTAAGTGCTTCCTCCTCTAATCGGGGTAGCAACCTGCGCTTTGGGTAGCTCTTGGAGGGGCGTTCGAGTTTATGCTCTTGGGCCGTAAGGACTTCAGTCCATCTGTCGACTAGCAAATCTTGATCAGCTCTAAGTTGTTGCTGTTTTTTCTTGAGGCTTCTTGCCGTGGCCATAAGCCTGCGTTGAAAACAGTCTTGCTCGACCTCTCTGGCACGACGAATTCGTCATCGTCGAGCCTTGCCTCGTCTTCGGAGGGAGGCATATAATTATCGTCCTCGACCTCTCTGTCTACCACTCTCTCATGAGGGCTGGCTTCTCCATCCTCCTGTGCTGAATCTTGCTGGAGGGGGTTTTCTTCGGCACTCTCCGAAGTATTATTATCTCCCGTGCGGGAATCACCGTATTGGCTTTGGCGGGATTTTGAGCGGCGCCGCTGACGCCGGCGCTTAGGCTATTTCTTGGAGGGGTCATCCTCCGTTGTTCCATCGCCATCTCCTTCTTTTGGGGTGTCCACCATGTATATGTCATATGACGAGGTAGCTTTCCAGGGCCCAATAGGCGCTGGTTCTTCATCGTCTCCTGCATCGGCGTCCATACCATCGATGTCTTCGGAGTCGAAGTCGAGCATGTCGGTTAAATCGTCGATAGTGGCTACAAAGTGGGTGGTGGGTGGGCTTTGAATTTCTTCATCGTCCGTATCCCAACCTTGCTGACCGTAGTCCGGCCAGGGCTCTCCTGATAAGGAGAGAGACTTTAGTGTCTTCAAAATATCGCCGAAAGGCGAGTGCTGAAAGATGTCCACGGCAGTATACTCCATGATCGGCGCCCAATCGGGTTCGATCGGCAGGGGCGCGGAGGGTTCGGAGTCTGGAGAGGAGTCCGGCTCCTTGGAGTCACGAGTCTCGTGGAGTGCGGGGTTGTTGTTCGGCTCGATCGCCGTTGGGATCGTAGCCCCCAAGGTGGCGTCCAACCACCCATCCTCGATCGGCGTAGTTGGCTCCAAATTAAGGGTCGAAGCCAATGCGGGTGCGGCCTCCAGGGCACTGTTCAGCGGCAGAGCTAGATCACGCTCGTCGTGACAGTGCGGCGCGCTCGGTAGTGGCCCGAATCTGTCGAAGATCAAGTCCCCGCGGATGTCAGCCGTATAGTTTAAACTTCCAAATCTGACCTGACGGCCAGGGGCATAGCTTTCGATCTGCTCCAGATGGCCAAGTGAATTGGCCCGCAGTGCAAAGCCGCCGAAGACGAAGATCTATCCGGGGAGGAAGGTCTCACCCTGGACTGCATCGCTATCGATGATCGTAGGAGCCATCAAGCCTAACGGCGATGACACAGAGGAACTCTCAATGAAAGCACCAATGTCGGTGTCAAAACCGGCGGATCTCGGGTAGGGGGTCCCAAACTGTGTGTCTAGGCCGGATGGTTACAGGAGGCAAGGGACACGAAGTTTTACCCAGGTTCGGGCCCTCTTGATGGAGGTAAAACCCTACGTCCTGCTTGATTAATATTGATGATATGGGTAGTACAAGAGTAGATCTACCACGAGATTGGAGAGGCTAAACCCTAGAAGCTAGCCTATGGTATGATTGTTGTTCTATATGTTGTCCTACGGACTAAAACCCTCCGGTTTATATAGACACCGGAGAGGGTTAGGGTTACACAAAGTCGGTTACAATGGTAGGAGATCCACATATCCATATCGCCAAGCTTGCCTTCCACGCCAAGGAAAGTCCCTCCCGGACACGGGACGAAGTCTTCAATCTTGTATCTTCATAGTCCAGGAGTCCGACTGAAGGTATAGTCCGGCCATCCGGACACCCCCTAATCCAGGACTCCCTCAGGCATAATACCAGGTGTAGAGGCCAACTGTACAGGCTCGGTCACACTTGAAGTGGTCTTCGGATCTCCGGATAATTTCCGAAGCGAGGAGTTAATCTTCGACATAGTCCCATTCCGCAGTGGCTATCACGCACTGCTCGGGCGAACTGCATTCGCCAAGTTCAATGCGGTACCGCACTACGCATACCTTAAGCTCAAGATGCCAGACCCTCGAGGAGTAATTACGGTCAATGGAAACACCGAACACTCCCTCCGAACGGAGGAGCACACGACGGCCCTTGCAGCGGAAGTACAAAGCAGCCTCTCCAGGCAGTTTTCCAGTCCGGCCATTAAACGTCCGGACACCATCAAGCACGCCCAGAGTAACCTACAACAAGACCGCCCGGCACGTTCCGAGCAGGCGTAGCAATGCGGCCCCAACCCCAGCCCTCGCAAAAATGCGACACCAGTGCTTCGCGTACATAACTACGCGCTAGAAATACCATGGGTACAGGGGGAGGGGCACCATCACGGCACGCCCGAAACATGGCTTAAACTACACCAGGGGCTGCCGATTTTTTAATTTTCTCTTACATTCAGGACTCCATTCTTCGAAAGGCCTATTCGGCAGTTCAATTGCCGCACAAACGATGCAAGAACCAGGGAAGCAAACAAGCCATGCCGCATTAAGGAACTCCCAGGTGGTCTCTATCACGAGCAGTATACCTGTTTTGCATACCATTCCGTAGCCTGCCCCTGGAACGGACATGTTAAATAGTCCAACCTTTTGCTTATCGCATTATTTGTATCGTTCTGCTTTGATCGCAGCCCTTTTTAATAAATAATGCATAGATTTTGTCTATTTTCGCATTACTTTTTTTACAAATATATGTTCCTTAACGACATGTTGCACCCGTACACTTTGGTACGGCCAAAATACGCCAGGGGCTTTAGTACCCCTCAATATGGTGTGAGAAGTCTGAACACTTTAACAAGTGCGGCACCCCAAACTTATAGCATTATATGCATTGGCTCCGAATCATGTCTTGGGTCAATAGTTGGGTTTGCCCAGCTCCTATGTTTTGGTGCCTTACATTCCGCTATGTCAGCTAAGGTAGCACTAGGAGAACTACTGCGATTGTGCCCCAGTTGAGCTGGGTCGAGCACCTCAGTAGAGAAAGCTAAAACTGACTGTCATGATGAAGCAAGAGTTGGTCGCTGTTCGAGAGGTTTTTTGAGTCCCTAAAGACTTATGCTGCTTAGAGCGAGGAGTCGGCTCTGTCCGGCCAAGGCGTGGATAGCGCCGCGAACTCGGTCTTCCGAATACCAGGGGCTTCGCCGAAATTTAAAATTATAGAATTCTATGGCTAAGTGAGAGTGTTCATGCATTATAGTCCGACTGCCTTGTTCGTTGTGCTGAGCGCCTCCCTCGAAGGACCCAAACATGGGAAAAAGAGCGCTCAGGTTTATCCCCAAACACCCCAGCACTAGCGGCACGGGGGCAGAAGCCGACGACTCGCCATCTCTTAGAATTGATAAATAGCCGCACAGAAGGTAATATTTTAAATCCCAGCAGCATTGTTTAGCGCATATGAACAAGTTTTCAGCGCACAGGACAAAATGAGCGAGTTTTACTCAAAAATTACATCCCTGGAACATTCATCCGCCATAAGGCGGGCACCCTTCAGAACATCCTTATAATAATTCTCGGGCTTGCGATGCTCTTTCCCCGGCGGTGGCCCGTCCTTCACAAGCTTCTCAGCATCCAGCTTGCCCTAGTGCACCTTAGCACGGGCAAGGGCCCTACGTGCACCTTCAATGCAGATGGAGCGCTTGATGACTTCGAGCCTTGGACAGGCCCCCACCAGCCGCCGCACCAGCCCAAAATAGCTCCCAGGCAGAGCCTCGCCAGGCCACAGCCGAACTATGAGGCCCTTCATGGCCTGTTCGGCCGCCTTGTGGAGCTCGACCAGTTGCTTCAGCTGGTCGCTCAAGGGCACGGGGTGTCCGGCCTCAGCATACTGAGACCAGAACACCTTCTCTGTCAAGCTGCCCGCCTCGGCTCGATAGAATGCGGCGACATCGGACACGCTACAGGGAAGATCTGCGAACGCTCCTAGAGAGCTCCGGATTCGGGTAAGTAACAAGTAACTCATGTTTATGTGTCTGCTTTGCATAAAGAATGCCTTACCCGCCGCTATCTTTTCCGCCGCATCCAACTCCTGGAGGGTCTTCTGGGATTCGGCCTTGGCAGACTTGGCATTTTCAATACCACCGTGAGCTCGGACGCTCGCATCTTTGAGTCAAGCTCCAAACTCTCATGTTTTTTCATGAGAGCTTGGAGCCCTTGCTGCACCTTGCCAACCTAGACCTCATACTTCTCCCGCTCGGTGCGCTCTGTGGCTGCCATCTTCTCGGCCTCGAACAGCGCTTGCTTAAGGGACGCCACCTCAGATGTGGCCCCTACAATAGCCATGATAATCCTGTCATTTTTTGCAATTGCACTTTTTTTATATATATTTAAACAAGGTATTTCTTACCTTCCTTGTCCTCGAATAGCTTCTTGGCACACCCGAGCTCTTGCTCGGACTGGTCGAGGTTCTGCTTTAGCGTGTCCACTTCCGCAGTCAGTGCGGCGGACGCCAGCAGAGAAGCCTGCATACGCATATTGACTCCTTTTTGTTAGACTCCTGTGAATTTTATTTGATCCTCTATTCGGCTTTTCTTCCCGAACGCCAAACAGAGCATCAGGGGCTACTGTCTATGCGGTAATATTATTTACACATTCTTTACTTACCTCAAAGCCTGTTAAAAGGCTAGCACAAGCTTCAGTCAGTCCGCTCTTGGCAGACTGAACATTCTGGACCATCGCACTCATAATGGTGCGGTGCTCCTCGTTGATGGAGGCGCCTTTGAGCACCTCCAACAGATTGTCCAGCGCCTCCGGTTGGACGGGGGTCACCGGCACAGTGGGCTTGCTCCCCTTGGAAGGAGGTCGCCCGCCGGACTCTGGAACCTTTGAAGGTTCCGGAGCGGTGTCCGGCCTTGAGCCGGACTTGGAGCCCTGGGGGGTTTTATCCCCTTTACTCCTGGAGTCCGGGAGGTCGCCTTGTGGCGCCTCCAAGACCACCACCTCCTGGCTTGGAACCAGTTGGGACAACACTTCGGCATCATCCGTACGGCGGGGCGGGGGTAGCCGTCGAAAGCGAATTTACATCCGACGAGTCTAGTGAACCGCTCGACGACGCGTCGAGCCAGTCTTTGGGTGGGTTGCATAATCATATTCGACATAAGGGAAAGATGTGCAATAAAGGAATACTATGAATTGCTCTAGTATCCGGATACTTACGATTTCGCCAGGGGCTTGGCCCTGAGCGGCCACTCCTCTTCGTCGTCGTCGGTGTTAGTGAAGTAGTCCGGAGGAAGGGTTTTCCCCTTCTTGGACCCTTTGGCCTCCCTGGTGAGGGCGGCCTTCCTTTTATTCTCTCCCCCCGCTGGAGGGGGAGAGGACTCTTCTTCCACCTCTTCGTCTTCACGGGAGGAATGCGCCTTGGAGCCGTCGGATGATGAACCCGACACCTCCTGGCGCCGGGCACTTTTTCGAGTCCCCATGGCCTTCTTCATGGCCTTCTTCTTCGGCACCACATAGGGTGCCAGAACCAGTAGCTTCGCCAAGCGGGCATCGGCTGGGTCTTCGGGCAAAGGAGCCGGACAGTTAATCTGTCCGGACTTCGCCTGCCAATCCTGTCAAACATAAGGGGGCTTAGAACTCGCATAGAGTTAAACTATGAAAAACTAATACCCTATAAAAGGTACAAACAACTTACCGCGCTAGCATGACGCTGCATGTTGAATCCGCGATCCTCGGTAGAGGATGCGGGAGCCTCGGCGCCCTTGAAAAGCACCTTCCAGGCATCTTCGTACGTCGTGTCGAAGAGCCTGCTCAGAGTTCGGTGCTGCGCCAGGTTGAACTCCCACAGATTGAAGGCCCATTGTTGACACGGGAGGATCCGGCGGATGAGCATAACCTGGACTACGTTGACAAGCTTAAGCTGCTTGTTCACCAAGGTTTGGATGCATGTTTGCAGTCCAGTCACCTCTCCTTTGTTGCCCCATGACAGGCCCGTCTCTTTCCAGGACATGAGCCGCGTTGGAGGTCCGGACCGGAACTCGGGGGCTGCGACACACTCAGGGTCACGCGGCTCGGTGATGTAAAACCACCCCGATTGCCACCCCTTCAGGGTCTCCACAAAGGATCCCTCAAGCCATAAGACGTTGGGCATCTTGCCCACCATGGCGCCTCCGCACTCCGCCTGGTTGCCGCGCACCACCTTCGGCTTGACATTGAAAGTCTTGAGCCATAGGCCGAAATGGGGCGGATTCAGAGGAAAGCCTCGCACACGACGATAAACGCCGAGATGTTGAGGATGAAGTTTGGGGCCAGAACATGAAAATCCAGGCCATAGTAGAACATGAGTCCCCGGACGAATGGGTGGATAGGAAAGCCCAGTCCGCGGAGGAAGTGGGGAAGGAACACTACCCTCTCATGGGGCCTTGGGGTGGGGAGGAGCTGCCCCTCTTCGAGAAGTCGGTACGCGATGTCGTTAGACAAGTATCCAACCTTCCTCAGTTTTTTGATGTGTCCTTCCGTGACGGAGGAGACCATCCATTTGCCTCCCGCTCTGGACATGGCTGGAGAAGGTTGAGGTGGGGAGTGCGGACTTGGGCACTGGAGCTTGAGTGCGCGAAAATGGATAGGCAAAGGAGGAAGAAGGCGTAGGTGAAAAGGTGGATCCTTATCCCCTTATATGGGTGGACGCAACTACGTGTCCCCACCAGCCTGGTAAAACTCGCTTATCTCCAAGCGCCATAATCCATGGCGCAGTTGGGTTACCCACGCCCGTATTGATGAGAATCCCGGAATAAGGAGACACAATCTCTACTTCGACGAGACGTGCCAAGGAAACCGCCTCGCATGACATGCTGAGGTGGGACAATAAAACGATTCAAATGAAGGCTTGGCCGTGGTGCGATGTCGCACTACGGAATACGTCAGCAGATTAGATTTGTGTAAATATTATTCTCTCTATGACAATATGTGGAAACTTATTTTGCAGAGCCGGACACTATCTTTGTGTTCAAAATCTTCTATGAAGTACTTGGAGGAGGAACCCGCCTTGCAATGCCGAAGACAATGTGCGCCGGACTCGTCGTCATTGAAGCCTGGTTCAGGGGCTACTGAGGGAGTCCTGGATTAGGGGGTGTCCGGATGGCCAGACTATTCCTTCAGCCGGACTCCTGGACTATGAATATACAAGATTGAAGACTTTGTCCCGTGTCCGGGAGGGACTTTCCTGGGCATGGAAGGCAAGCTTGGCGATACGGATATGTGGATCTCCTACCATTGTAACCAACTTTGTGTTACCCTAATTGTCGGTGTCAAAACCGGCGGATCTCGGGTAGGGGGTCCCAAACTGTGCGTCTAGGCCGGATGGTAACAGGAGGCAGGGAACACGATGTTTTACTCAGGTTCGGGCCCTCTTGATGGAGGTAAAACCCTATGTCCTGCTTGATTAATATTGATGATATGGGTAGTACAAGAGTAGATCTACCACGAGATCAAGGAGGCTAAACCCTAGAAGCTAGCCTATGGTATGATTGTTGTATATGGAGTTGATTGCCTACGGACTACAACCCTCCGGTTTATATAGACACCAGATAGGGTTAGGGTTACATAGAGTCGGTTACAATGGTAGGAGATCTTGAATATCCGCATCGCCAAGCTTGCCTTCCACGCCAAGGAAAGTCCCATCCGGACACGGGACGAAGTCTTCAATCTTGTATCTTCATAGTCCAGGAGTCCGGCTGAAGGTATAGTCCGGCTACCCGAACACCCCCTAATCCAGGACTCCCTTAGTAGCCCCTGAACCAGGCTTCAATGACGACGAGTCCGGCGCGCAAATTGTTTTCGGCATTGCAAGGCGGGTTCCTGCTACAAGTCCTTCATAGAAGATTGTAAACACCAAGAGTAGTGTTCGGCTCTGCAAAATAAGCTTCCACATATTGCCATAGAGAGAATAATATTAACACAAATCAAATCTGCTGACGTATTCCGCAGTGCGTCATCACACTACAGCCAAGTCCTTCACTCGAATCGTTTTCACTTTTCCACCTCAGCGTGTTTTACGAGGTGGTTTCCTTGGCACGTCTTGTCAAAGCAGAGATCGTGTACCCCCCTTTTACGGGATTCTCATCAATACGGACGTGGGTAACCCAACCACGCCACTTATCACGGCGCTTGGGAGGCAAGCGAGTTTTACTAGGCAGGTGGGGACGCACAACCGCATCCACCCATATAAGGGGACAAGGATCCACCTTTTTACCTACGCCTTCTTCCTCCCTTGCCTATCCATCTCCTGCGCACCCGAGCTCCAGCGCCCAAGCCCGCACTTCCCACCTCAACCTTCTCCAGCAATGTCCGGAGCGGGAGGCAAGTGGATGGTCTTCTCCGTCACGGAGGGCAAAGTCAAGAAGCTAAGGAAGGCCGGATACCTATCCAAGGACATCGCGCACCGGCTTCTCGAAGAGGGGCAGCTTCTCCCCACCCCAAGGCCCCATGAGAGGGTAGTATTTCTCCCCCACTTCCTCCGCGGACTAGGTTTTCCACTCCACCCATTTGTCCGGGGGCTCATGTTCTACTACGGCCTGGATTTCCACGATCTGGATCCGAACTTCATCCTCAACATCTCGGTGTTTATCATCGTGTGAGAGGCTTTTCTCCGCATCCGCCCTCATTTCGGCCTCTGGCTCAAGACCTTCAACGTCAAGCCCAAGGTGGTGCGCGGTAGCCAGGCGGACTGCGGAAGCGCCATGGCGGGCAAGATGGCCAATGTCCTATGGTTCGAGGGCTCTTTCGTGGAGACCCTAAAGGGATGGCAATCCGGGTGGTTTTATATCACCGAGCCGCGCGATCCAAAATGGACCGCAGCCCCCGAGTTCTGATCCGGACCCCCCACGCGGCTTATGTCCTGGAAAGAGACGGGCCTATCGTGGGGTGACGAAAAAGAGGTGACCGGATTGCAAACATGCATCCAGTCCCTGGTGAACAAGCCAGTCCGGCTTGTTAATGTAATCTAGGTTATGCTCGTCCGCCGGATCCTCCCGTGCCAACAACGGGATTTTAATCTGTGGGAGTTCGACCCGGCGCAGCATCAAACCCTCAGTAGGCTCTTTGACACGATGTACGAAGACACCTGGAAGATGCTATTCAAGGGCGCCGAGGCTCCCGCATCCGCTTCCGAGGACTACGGATACAGCTCGCAGCGTCACGGTAGCGAGGTATGCCATCTACACCTTTTACAGGATGTTAAGCTTTTTTTCATAGTTTGACTCTATGCGAGATCTAAACTCCCTTACCTTTGACAGGCTTGGCGGGCGATATTCGGACAGATTAACTGTCCGGCTCCGCTGCCCGAAGACCCAGCCCCAGCTCTACTAGCGAAGCTGCTGGTTCCGGCGCCTGATGTGGTGCCAGAGAAGAAGGCCAAGAAGAAGAAGACCACGGGGACTCGAAAGAGTTCCCGCAACATGGTGGTGTCAGACTCATCATCTGACGAGTCCGAGACGCCCTCCTCCCGCGAAAACGAGGAGGAGGAAGAAGAAAACTCTTCCCCCCCCCCCCAGCGGAGGGAGGAGAGAAGAGGAAGGCCACCCCAACAGGGGAGGCCGAGGGGTCTAGGAAAAGGAAGACCCCTCCGCCGGACTATGCCCCTAACGCCGAAGAGGGCGAAGAGGAGTGGCCAAACAGGGCCAAGCGTCTGGCGAAATCATAAGTTCGGATATCAGAGTAACTCATGATGTTCCTTTGTTCCACAGCTTTCCCTAATGTCGAATGTAATTATGCAGTCCGCCCCGGGCCGAATTCGACGAATCGTCGGGCGGCTTCCTGGACTCATCGGACGTGAACTCAGTTCCGCCCGCTGTCTCCCCCCGCACTGCAGACGACGCCGAAGTGGCGTCGCGACAAGCTCCGTTGCAGGAGGAGGTGGTCCCAGAGGAGCCGCAAGGCAACCTCCCGGACTCCAGGAGTGAAGGGGATAAGGCTCCCCAGGGCTCTAAGTCCGGCTTTGTGCTGGACACCGCGCCGGAATCAGTTCTGGACCGCGGTAGGCGAACTCCTTCCAAGAGGAGCAAGCCTTCTGAGTCGGCGGCCTCCGTCCAACCGGAGGTTCCGGACAATCTGCTGGAGGTGCATGACGACGCCTCCATCAACGAGGGGCACCGTACTATTATGAGTACAGTGATCTAGAAGGTGCAGTCCGCCAAGAGCGGACTGACTGAAGCTTGGGCTAGCCTTCTAATAGGCTTCGAGGTAAGTAAAAATATGTAAAAATATTACCGCATAGACAGTAGCCCCTGATGCTCTGTTTGGCGTTCGAAAAGAAAAGCCGAATAGAGGATCTATTAAATTTTGCAGGAGTCTAAAAAAAGAGTCAATATGCGTATGCAGGCTTCGCTGCTATCCACCGCCGCACTGACTGCGGAGATGGGTGTCCTGAAGCAAGACCTCGAGCGGACCAAGCAAGAGCTCGGCCTTGCCAAGCGGCGGCTCGAGGAGGAAGAAGGTAAGAAATACCTTACAGACAAAAGTGCCTATAAAAAGGCTTGATTGCAAAAAAGAGTAACAGGATTGTACTGCTTATTGTAGGGGCCACGACTGAGGTGGCGACCCTTAAGCAGGCACTGTCGGAGGCCGAAAAGAAAACGGCCACGGAGCACACCGAGCGAGACAGACTTGGGGCTCAGGTCGGCGAGGTGTAGCAAGAGTTGCAGGCTCTCATGAAAAAACATGAGAGTTTGGAGCTGGAGTCGAAGGCGCAAGCATCCGAGCTTGCAACGGCCCTAGAGGCTGCCAAGTCTGCCAAGGCCGAAGCCCAAAAGGCCCTCCAAGAGTTGGAGGAGATGAGGAACATAGCAGCGGGTAAGGCATTCTTTATGAAAAGCAGAAATATAAAAGTGAACTACCTGTTACTTACCCGAATCCGGAGCTCTCCAGGGGCATTCGCAGATCTTCCCCGCAGCGTATCCGATGCCGCCGCATTCTACCGAGCTGAAGAGGGCAGCTCGACGGAGAAGGTGTTCTGGTCTCAGTATTCTGAGGCCGGACACTCTGTGCCCTTGAGCGACCAGCTAAAACAGCTGGTCGAGCTCCACAAGGCGGCCGAGCAGGCCATGAAGGGCTTCATAGTTCGGCTGTGGCCTGGAGAAGCCCTGCCTGGGAGCTATTTTGGGCTGGTGCGGCGGCTGGTGGAGGCCTGTCCGAGGCTTGAGGTCATCAAGCGCTCCGTCTACATCGAAGGTGCCGATCGGGCCCTTGCCCGTGCAAAGGTGCACTGGGGTAAGCTGGACGGTGAGAAGCTTGTGAAGGACGGGCCGCCGCCGGGGAAGGAGCATCGCAAGCCCGAGAACTACTACAAGGATGTTCTTGCAGGTGCCCGCCTTGTGGCGGATGAATGTACCAAGGATGTGATATTTGAATGAACTCACTCGAGTTTATCCTGTGTGCTGAAAACTTGTTCATATGCGCTAAGCAATGCTTATTGAATTTAAAATATTACTTTCTGTGCGGCCGTTTATCAAAAATTGAGAGATGGCCAGTCGTCGGCTTCTACCCCCGTGCCACTAGTGCTGGGGTGTTCGGGATAAACCTGAGCGCTCTTTTTCCCATAGTTGGGTCCTTCGAGGGAGGCGCTCAGCACAACGAACCAGGCAATCGGACTATAATGCTTGAACACTCTCACTTAGCCATAGAACTCTATAATTTTAAATTTCGGCGAAGCCCCTAGTTTGGAAGACCGAGTTCGGGGCGCTATCCACGCCTTGGCCGGACGAAGCCAGCTCCTCGCTCGAAGCGGCATAAGCCTTTAGGGACTCGAAAAACCTCTCGAACAGCGACCGGTCTCTCGCCACATCATGACAGTCAGTTTTCGCTTTCTCCACTGAGGTGCTTAACCCGGCTGAACCGGGGCACAATCGCAGTGGTTCTCCTAGTGCTACCTTAGTCGATAGAGCGGAACGTAAGGCACCAAAACATAGGAGCCAGGCAAACCCAACTATTGACCCAAATCATGATTCGGAGCCGATGCATATAGTGCTATAAGTTCGGGGTGCCGCACTTGTGAAAGTGTACGGACTTCTCACACCATTATGAGGGGTATTGAAGCCCCTGGCGTGTTTGCCGTATCATGGTGTACGGGTGCAATCATGTCATTTAATAAACATAAATGTGAAAAGAAGACAATGCAAAAAATAGACAAGAAGCTCAGCATTGTTTATAGAGAGGCTATTTATCAAAGCGGAATGATACAAATAGTGCGGTAAGCAAAAGATATTGGACTATTCAGTATGTCCTGACCAGGGGTAGGCCGCGGAATTGTATTTAAAACAGGTATGCTGCTCGTAACAGAGACCACCTGGGAGATCCATAATGCGGCATGGCTTGTCTGCCTCCCTGGATCTTGCATCGTTTGTACGGCAGTCGAATTGCCGAACAGGTCGTCCGAAGTATGGAGTCCTGAAAGTAAGAAAAAATTAAAAAAAGAATCCAGCAGCCCCTAGTACGTTTTAAGCAGTATTTTGGGCGTGCCGTTATTGTGCCCCTTCCCCTGTGCCCATGGTATTTCAAGGGCATAGTTATGTACGCGAGGTACTGGTTTCGCTATGTCGCGAAAGCTGGGGTTGGGGCCGCATTGCCACGCTTGCTCAGAGTGTGCCCGGCGGTCCTGCTGTGGGTTACTCCGGGCGCGCTTCGCAGTGTCTGGCTTTTTAATGGCCGGACTGGAGAATTGCGTGAGAAGGCTACTTTGTACCTCCGCTGCGAGAGCCGCCGTATGCTCCTCTGTACGGAGGGAGCGTTCGGTGTTTCCGTTGACCGTAATTACTCCTCGAGGGCCTGGCATCTTGATCTTGAGATATGCGTAGTGCGGCACCACATTGAACTTTGCGAATGCGGTTCGTCCGAGCAGGGCGTGATAGCCACGTCAAGTGTCCGGGGACTATATCGAAGATTAACTCTTCACTTCAGAAATTGTCCGGGGATCCGAAGACCACGTCAAGTGTTATTGAGCCTGTACAGTTGGCTTCTACACCTGGTATAACGCCTTTAAAGGTCGTTCTTGTGGGCTTAATCCTTGAGGGATCTATGCCCATTTTCCATGCTGTATCCTGATAAAGCAGGTTCAGGCTACTGCCGCCGTCCATGAGGACTCTTGTGAGATGAAATCCATCAATGATTGGGTCGAGAACCAATGCGGTGAAGCCGCCATGACGGATGCTAGTGGGATGGTCCCTTCGATCAAAGGTAATCGGGCAGGAGGACAATGGGTTGAGCTTTGGGGCGACTGGCTCCATCGCGTATACGTCCCATAGCGCACACTTCTGCTCCCGCTTGGGAATGTGGGTTGCGTATATCATGTTCACCGTACACACTTGTGGGGGAAAGCCCTTCTGTCCATTGTTGTTCGGCGGCTTGGGCTCCTCGTCGTCGCTGTGCAGCCCCTTGTCTCTGTTTTCGGCCCTTAACTTGCCTGCCTGCTTGAACACCCAACAATCCCTGTTAGTGTGATTGGCTGGCCTTTCGGGGGTGCCATGTATCTGGCACAAGCGATCGAGTATTCGGTCCAAACTGGACGGGCCCTGAGTATTCTTTTTGAATGGCTTTTTCCGCTGACCGGATTTATAGCCTTTGAATCCGGCATTGACTACCGTGTCTTCATTGCTGTCGCTGCTAACGCGGCATTTTTGCTTATTCTGACATGTCCTGCCACTTTTGTCCTTGGTATCCGAATTACCAGGGTTCTTTGATAAGTTGTTATTGCGAGCTAGCCAGTTGTCTTCTCCCGCGCAAAAGCGGGTCATGAGTGTCGTGAGGGCTGCCATGGATTTCGGCTTTTCCTGTCCCAGGTGCCGGGCAAGCCACTCGTCGCGGATGTTATGCTTGAAGGCTGCTAGGTCCTCTGTGTCTGGACAGTCAACTATCTGGTTTTTCTTTGTTAGGAACCGTGTCCAGAATTGTCTGGCCGATTACTCTGGCTGCTGAATTATGTGGCTTAAGTCGTCGGCATCCGGTGGTCGCACGTAAGTGCCCTGGAAGTTGTCGAGGAATGCAGCTTCCAGGTCGTCCCAAGAACCGATTGAATCTGCTGGCAAGCTATTAAGCCAATGCCGGGCCGGTCCTTTAAGTTTGAGCGGGAGGTATTTGATGGCATGTAGATCATCGCCGCGTGCCATGTGGATGTGAAGGAGATAATCTCGATCCATACCACCGGATCTGTTGTGCCATCGTATGATTCGATGTTTATGGGTTTGAAACCCTCTGGGATTTTATGATCCATTACTTCATTCGTGAAGCATAGCGGGTGTGCGGCGCCTCTGTACTAGGCTATATCACGACGTAGCTCGGAAGAGCTATGTCTGTTGTGTTCGGCCCGGCCGGATTTGTTGTATCCGGAGTGAAGATCATTGTCACATGTCGTAGGGCGCCTGCGCGATCCATAGATCAATCTTGTTTGTCTTGCCTTATCCTCCAGTATGTCTCGCAGGTCGGGTGCATTTTCTCGTGCCTTAGTTGAGCGGCGTCGGGGCATGGCTTGGGTGGAGGGCCGAGAGGCCTCTCTGTCACGGCCGCGAGGTGGCCGGTCTGCCATGTCATGCGCTGGTGATGTAGGTGCTTCCTCCTCTGATTAGGGTAGCGGCCTGCACTTCGGGTAACTCTTGGAGGGGCGTTCAAGTTCATACTCTTCGGCCGCAAGGACTTCAGTCCATCTGTCAGCTAGCAAATCTTGGGCAGCTCTAAGCTGTTGCTGCTTTTTCTTGAGGCTGCTTGCCTTGGCTAAAAGCCTGCGTTTAAAACGCTCTTGTTCAGCGGGGTCTGATGGTATGACGAATTCGTCGTCGTTGAGGCTTGCCTCGTCTTCGGAGGGAGGCATATAGTTATCATCCTCGACCTCTCGGTCTGCCGCTCTCTCATGAGGGCTGGCTTCTCCATCTTCCTGTGCCGAATCTTGCTGAGGTGGGTGTTCTTCGGTGCTATCCGGGGTAGTATTCTCTTCCGTTCCGGAATCACCGTTTTTGCTTTGGCTTGATTTAGAGTAGTGCCGCTGACGCCGGCGCTTTGGCTGTTTCTTGGGGGCGTCATCCCCCACTGTTCCATCGCCATCTCCATCTTTTGGAGTATCCACCATATATATGTCATATGACGAGGTGGCCTTCCAGCGCCCTACAGGTGCTGGTTCCTGTTAGTCTCCTACATCGTCGTCCATGCCGTCGATGTCTTCGGAGCTGAAGTTAAGCATGTCGGTTAGATCGTCGACAGTGGCTACAAAGTGGGTGGTGGGTGGGCTTTGAATTTCCTCATCGTCCGTATCCCACCCTCGTTGACCGTAGTCCGGCCAGGGCTCTCCTGATAAAGAGAGAGACTTAAGAGAATTCAGGATGTTGCCAAAAGGCAAATGCTGAAAGATGTCTGCGGTGGTGAACTCCATTATCGGCGCCCAATCGGATTCGATTGGCAGGGGCGCGGGGGGTTCGGAGTCCGGGGAGGAGTCCGGATCCTCGGAGTCACGGGTCGTGCAGAGTGTGGGGCTAGCATTTGGCTCGATCGCTTTCGGGATCGCAGCCCCCGAGGTGACGTCCAACCGCTCATCCTTGATTGGCGCAGTAGGCTCCGAGTTAGGGGTCGAAACCGATGCGTGTGCGGCCTCCAGGACACTGTCCGGGGGCAGTGCTAGATCATGCCCCTCGAGGTAGTGCGGCTCGCTTGGCCGTGGCTCGAACCCATCGAAGATCAAGTCTCCGCGGATGTCATCCGTGTAGTTTAAGCTTCCAAACCTGACTTGATGGCCAGGGGCGTAGCTTTCGATCAGCTCCAGGTGGCCGAGCGAATTGGCCCGCAGAGCGAAGCCGCCGAAGACGAAGATCTATCCGGGGAGAAAAGTCTCACCCTGGACCGCATCATTGTTGATGATCAAAGGAGCCATCGGGCCTAAAGGTGACGACACAGAGGAACTCTCAATGAAAGCACCAATGTCGGTGTCAAAACTGGCGGATCTCGGGTAGGGGGTCCCAAACTGTGCGTCTAGGCCAGATGGTAACAGGAGGTAGGGAACACGATGTTTTACCTAGGTTCGGGCCCTCTTGATGGAGGTAAAACCCTACGTCCTGCTTGATTAATATTGATGATATGGGTAGTACAAGAGTAGATCTACCACGAGATCAAGGAGGCTAAACCCTAGAAGCTAGCCTATGGTATGATTGTTGTATATGGAGTTGATTGCCTACGGACTACAACCCTCCGGTTTATATAGACACCGGATAGGGTTAGGGTTACATAGAGTTGGTTACAATGGTAGGAGATCTTGAATATCCGCATCGCCAAGCTTGCCTTCCACGCCAAGGAAAGTCCCATCCGGACACGGGACGAAGTCTTCAATCTTGTATCTTCATAGTCTAGGAGTCCGGCTGAAGGTATAGTCCGGCTACCCGAACACCCCCTAATCCAGGACTCCCTCACTAACCCTCTCCGGTGTCTATGTAAACCGGAGGGTTTTAGTCCGTAGGACAACATACAGAACAACAATCATACCATATGCTAGCTTCTAGGGTTTAGCCTCTCCGATCTCGTGGTAGATCTACTCTTGTACTACCCATATCATCAATATTAATCAAGCAGGACGTAGGGTTTTACCTCCATCAAGAGGGCCCGAACCTGGGTAAAACTTCGTGTCCCTTGCCTCCTGTTACCATCCAGCCTAGACGCACAGTTCGGGACCCCATACCCGAGATCCGCCGGTTTTGACACCGACACTCGCCCCCTCCCTCTTCCTCTCATGGTCGGCTCCACCGCCACGAGCTCTTGGGAAGGAAGGGCATGGTGTCGAGTGGAGGCCCTTGTCACCGCCATCGGAGCACCAGCGTGCCCTCTCGCCATGACAAAGGGAAGAAAGGAGTCAAGGCGGAGGAGATGAGCGCTGAAGGATCGAAGGACGCCGTCCCCCTCCCCTTCTTCTTACAAAGGGGGCGGGGTCGAGGCATGGCCGCCCCGCTCAACCAATCCGACCGCCAAGGGCCGCAGGGAATCGGGACCGACCCGCTGCTCCAATCAGCGACGAACCAGTTTCCCACCTCCACATTATGGCCCGTGCCCTCCGCGTCCACCACCTACCCTCCTCGGGGCATGGAGGACACGTGGCAAGCGAACCGGAATCAAGAGAACGACTGAAGCGACCACATTCCACCCCGTGACCATGGGGCGTGGGCACCTTGAAGGCCGCGCCCCTGTGTTTTCCTCCCTTTATGGGGAAGGCATGGGCTGCCTCTTTACCATTTACCACGATGTGATGCATGAGGGCAGCAACCGCCCCATGCATGACCCCCACATCGCGCACGACCCCCATGTCGCGCATTCAATGCAGGTCGTGGGGAAGTGCAACTTGCGAGGGAGTTACTGCGGTACAACTCAGCCCCGCATGCCCGCGCACCATTTTGGGCCTAGCCCAACAACGCGTCGCGCTTATGTGTGGCCCAGGCCCAGGGGCTCCTGTCGGTGCACAAATGGAGGGGTCCTATTTTTTCCCCTTTACTTGTGCGCAGGCAGTTGGAGCCGTGCCTGTAGCCACATCTAGCGGGGAAGAGGAAGGAAGCAAAGCCATAAGACAACCGGAGCAACGCCAAGCCAGAAACATGAAGAGCAGAAGGGCGAGGTGAACTCCCTTGGCAAGGCCCTTGCCGGGGCGGCCTCCACAGCCCCGGCAAGAACCTTGCCGGGGCAAATTGCCCAACACAAGCAGAGCTGCCACCCTTGAGCCCGAGAGTTCCAACACCACCAACCACTTCGGAACCGAAGCTCAGGAGGCACCTCCATGGTGGTCTGCAGATCTTTGTGAAGACCAAGAACATGCAAGACTAGATGATAACCAGAAGAAGACGATCCTCGGCAAGATCCTTGCCGAGGATACCCACGAGACCCCCCCCCCCGGCAAGACCCTTGCCGAGGATACCCATGATGCCACGGCAAGACCCTTGCCGAAGACATCCGCGGGGCCGCAGCCAGGCCCACATCTGCCAAGACTCCACCACCGTTCCCATGCAGCTGCCAGCCCACTAGCTAGGCGAGAACCTGCGTGGCGACATGCGTCCTCTAGGCCAACCAGCGAGCACCTGTGTGGTGGCATGCAGATCTTCGTGAAGACTCTGCCACCGCACCAACTCATCAGCCAGCCAGCCAGCGTGGCACTACACGCCTCGTTAGTGCGGACGCGCGTCGAAGCCAGGCAAGGCGGCGACAGCTGGGATGAGCTTCCTTGCCGTCCCCGATAAAGCAAGAAGGGCATGTCGGCAGCGCATTAAATGCGTTTATCCTACGGTGCCAGGAGATAGACTCGACTACTGTATAGCTTTCCACCTCATGGGTGCCACTGTGGCAGCCCCTTCAGCCCCTTGGACTATAAAAGGAGGCCCGCGGTGTATTGAGAGAGGATTCGGAATTTTTGGACCCTGCATGCTTTGTAGCAAGTCCAAGGACACCCGATAAACATAAACTAGCAGGAGTATGGTATTACGCATCACTTGCGGCCCGAACCTGGATAATCCCCCTGCGTTGATCTCTCAATCCCGCTCTTTCCAGAGCCCCGCACCTGCCAACCATAGCAAAAGGGATTCCTCGTGATCCCGTAGGTGTCGTTTCCCCCGACAACGAGCATCGGGTCGGTAGAGCCAACAGACTCTATGTCGAAGGCGGGCTCGTTGGTGATGTGGATCTTGCCAAGGAGGTCGACGGGGCAGCTTTCAGAGCAGTCTACTCCCATGTTGGGCGCCGGCTCATCGGAGAGGCGGATCCTGCCGACGAGGTCGGGGAGACTGCTCGCGGTGCAAGCGGCTTCTGCGCCATGCAGCATGTCAGTGCAAACGCCATCCCGCATGCCTGGCTGGCTGCGCTGGCTGGGAAGGAAGAGGGTTCCCGTCCAGAATGTGTTTCTATAGGACGGTGCACCTTGCCCCATGGTGGGCACAAAATGTCGAGGTTGTGTAGCGACATATGCCAAGGGGTGGCTAATCAGAGGGACAAGAGTACGTCGCCGGGCTCTAGAAGCGGGAGTGAACAAGACCGCATACACTTGCGAATCTGACCCAGGTTCAGGGCTCTCCATGGAGATAACACCCCTAGTCCTGCTCTGCAGGGTCTCTGCATGATGACAATGATCAATAGAGTAGCTACGGGTTGCTCCTTGAGCTGTTTGGCTAGAGGAGGAAGAAGAACAAGGCTAGCTCTACTCCTCTCTCTATGTGTGTGTGTGTGATCTCTAGGCCCCAATGGTACAATGGTAATCCAGCCGGGTGTAGGACCCGACTGTCAGTGTCTCAAGACACCAGCTTCTCCGTCGGCTGCTGGGGTCCGCTACTTGGTGGGTCCCGCCGGTTGTTGCGTACTCGGTCGACAGGCTGCGCCCGCCGCTTGCGGCTCTGGTCGATCGCTTCGCACTGTAGCCTTGCTACGGATGATGGGTGATTTGTCGGGGTGACTATGGCTACAGTCCCGTCGCCTGGCGGGCGTTCACTGTAGCCACTCCCCGTCTCTTCTGGTTAATGACGCACAAACTTTAAGGGGGAGCGGGCCGCCTGCTAGGAGGCGGGCCGCCCCTGTCGCCGCCTGCTGGGGTTTTGCTGCCTTTTGGGGCTCGCCGATAGGTAGGGCCCGCCGCCAGCGGGCCGTACCGACCGGCCATCGTGGGAGCGTAGCTCCGTAGATAGTAGGTGATGTCACGGGTAGCATGGCTACAATACCCCACCGGGTGAGGGGCGTCCGCTGGGTATGCCCATACTGTAGTCGCGCTCAGCCCTGGATTCGGGGGTAGTAGTTCACACTGTAGACATGCCCCGTCTTGTCGTAGTTACACGGGTGCAGACTTTGAGGGCATGAGGGGCCACCTGCCAGAAGTCGGCCCTCTATGGCCGCCTTTTGAGCTCTTGCCATCTTCTAGCAGCCGGCCTCCCAGACCAGCCAGCCCAAGAAGCCGGCCGTTCGTCCAGGAGGTGTGAAGGGCGCAGCTTGCCCCGAAGTCTTGAAATACCAAAGGGAGCCGAAGAGGCTACCCGTGGTCATTTATTCTGACACAACGCATGGAGCTTGATGTGATGTGGGCATCTTCGATTCTCCACGCGGCCTCGGCAACTGTCACGGGCTAACAAAAATGTTAGCGCCTGCCGCTGAGCCCTCATTGCCTTCCTTTCGTCTTGCTCCAGATCCCCTTCTTCCTCTGCTTAGAGAGCCTCTAGATCTGCCGAATCTTTTCCCCGAGCTCACCACCGATGGCCACCAACAAGGCGCGGCCTGCTGCTCCTTCTGCGCGCCAGGCTCCCTCATTCGAACCGGTCGTTGGTGCATCCACCGTCACTAAGGAGAAGCATCTTGTTGCCGCACTCCCGCTGACGGCGGGTAGCGCCAACGATGTTGGGGAGACGGTGCTCTGGGTCGGCTCTGCCGATCCGGAAACTTTGGGGAAGAACTTCTACCCCTTCTTCCTGCACAACGTCTTTCCTAGGCTTGTTCCCCCTTCTCCAGTTTCTTCTATGCCATCCTCAACCATTATGGGCTCCATGCCCTCCATCTTCAGACCAACTCCATCCTCCTCCTGTCGATCTTTGCATTCTATTGCGAGGCGTTTGTGGGAGTGATGCCCTCCGTCGTGCTTTTCTGCCACTTCTTCTACCTCATTGGGCGGCTCCTAGTGCTCCGGGTGCGCCAGCTTCATTATGGCTCACAGCAGCAACGCGATCTCGAGGGTTGGGAAGAAAGTGGAAGACTTACGGCACAAGTGGATCTTCATGGACGTCAAGCGCGGCACGCTCTGCTGGAGCCGCCGACCGCGCTGCCGGTGAAGCTGGATCGGTGGGCTCACAAGAAGCTCACAAATCCTGGGGAGGAGCAGCTGCTGGAGAAGATCACACCAGACCTGAAGGCAGAAAAGCTGACAGGGGCCATGATTGTCAAGGAGTTCCTGACGCAGTGCCTGGCTCCGCTACAGGCGCACTCGCGCCCCCTGTGGAGCTTCAAGGATGCGGAAGACGACCTCCAATTGTGCCCGGACAATTTGTCTGATGAGGAGCTAAGCAAGGCCATGCGCACCTTGCTCGAGAAGGACTAGGGCGGCCCCCTGAAGCCCAACTCCAGCTGTACTGCCGCGACGACAGGGAGAAGGTGGCCACCGCCATGCCTATCTTCAATGAACAGGGACTCATGTGCTGAAGCCTTCCCAGCTCCCGGGCTCCCCGGTGCCGGTGTCCTCCGGCGAGTCTGGTGAGGAGGAGAAGGCGGACTCGGAGGTGACCTTGGAAGCGGTGGGAGAGACCTCTCCCCTGTGACAGAACGATCTCCTCCACGCCCTTTCCGATGACGATGATGCCAGCGAGCACCTAGTCAGGGAGTCGTCGCGCTCCACTAGGGTCACCACGAGGTCCAGGGGCACCGCCCCTGAGGAAGTCAAAGCAAGGGACCCCAAAGAAGGGCGGGGCCATGTCACTTCCTCGCGGCGATGGCTCCAGCCTGCCGCCGGCCGATGCGCGATCGTCCGCCCCTGAAAGCACGGTGATGCCCGTTCCCAGGAAGCTTGGGGGCGTTGCGCTCCTGGGTAGGAAGAGGGACTATGCCACCAAGGACCAGTAACTATATGTCCTTGCCTTTGCTCTTTGCTCTTGACGCAATAATCAACACCTTCATCTTGATGGCCAGGCTGACGTCGGCGGCGAAGAGGAAGGAGGATGCCAGAGCCGCCAAGGCCAAGCGGCCTGCTGTGGTCACGACAACTCCGGCGCAGAAGGACGAGGCTGCCTCGCGTACTCCTGCGGCAGGGTTCCCCTCCCGAGGCTCGGGGGCCCAGCCTCAAGAGAATACTGCCCCTGCTGCTGAGCCAACTCCGGAGGCACTCGCCTTCAGCATGCCTGCTGACGACCCGAGGACCCCAGAACCCCGGCCATCCTTGCTGCTACTGCTTTGCCAGTCTTGATGCCAGCGCCGTCTCCTCCCCCAGTTGTCACGGTGGCGGGCCGTGGTTCTTCTGCCGTGCCCGATGCTCTGGAGGAGGCCTTCTCCATGTTGGACCGGCTTCAGGACGATCTTCAGGGCCTCGATCGGCAGGGCGTCGGGGCACCTAGAGCTGGTCTCGGGGTGGCTCCAGGCGGACTCGTCCGTTAGAGCGGCCTGGGGCCAGGCAAGAGGATGCCGCCGAGGAGGGAAAGAAGGTGGCCGGTGTGGCCGCAGCTTCTCGCGACGTGGCATTGAAAGACATCGCAGCCGCCGAGGGGCACTGCCGTACGGTGGAGGCCGATCTGAAGGCCCTTCACGACGAGTAGGCCACCCGCATCCGCCAACTAGAGGAGCAGAAGGAGGAGCTGGAAGCCCGGGAGGGCTGCCCGAGAACAGGCCACGGAGCGCAACCGCCTAGAGAAGCTGAAGGAGGAAGTGGAGGCAGCCCAGGCATCTCACGCCAAGCTCGTCTCCGAGGAAGAATCTCGGCTGGACACCCCGGAGAAGCTCCTCGCCACTGCTGAGGAGGCGGCCACCGCGGGGCGTGCCACCTTCGACTCCCTCGAGCTAAGGTCCCACAAGGCACTACAGGATCTCTACAGGAGCGGGTACGAGAAGCTGCTGGCGACTACGGTGGAAGGCCCCGCCAGGCTGCTCCCCAAGCTTGTCACGACTCTCAAGGGCATCGTCATCGGAATGGACCCCATGGTGGAGGGAGAGGCCCGCACGCTTTCTACCTCAGCCGCAACCCGTGTCTTCGGGACCCCAGCTTCGACCTTGGTGCCTTGCTTGAACCCGTGGACCCTGAGCTCCATGACACCGCTACCAAGGCCGTGAAGGATCAGGTGGAGGCCTTGCTGTGGAAGTTCCTCTGCGTCGACCCCGCGACCACAGCTGCTGGCAAGGATGGCGGCGACGTCATCGATGGCGGGCCTCCCGAGGCGGGCAACGACAATGCCCAAGGCTGAGGAAGAAGCTCGAGGGCGGTGCTTCCCCCTGCTTTAGTCTTGCAACATGTATCGTGCCTCGTGGAGGCGTAAGAACTTATGCTTGGAACTTTAAGAGACAATATGTTTTGTAATAATTTGCCAGGGTTCCGCAATTTCCTTTCCTGATTGCTTTAGAGTTCTGCATCGGCAGGGCCCATCCCCGTGCATACCTCGGCCGCCTTTGGGGCATCCTGATAACTAGGACGGGACCAAGGGGTGAGGGGCTATGTGACCAGTTAGGCTCCTGAGTCGCGATGCTCAGGAATCCGCCTTGACGTATGAACAACCCTTATGAGGGAGATGCGGGTGTAGGTCTTAGCATTTTGCGTCGGCAAGGCCCGGCCCCACGCATACCTCAGCCGCCATTGGGGCGTCCGGATCACCAGGCCGAGACCAAGGGGGGAGGGGCTACGTGACAAGTTAGGCTCCTGAGTCGCGATGCTCAGGAGTCCCCCTTGACGTACGAACAAACCTCAATATCTTTCCTCGCTGAGCTCTCGCTCGGGAGAGGCGTGCGAAGACCAGGTCTGAGGTGGACCTAGCGAGGTGGTGTACGCCAGGCGTGAGCTAAGCATAGCCCCTGTTCCCAACCCGCTCGCATGACTCCCGAGGGGAAAGCGGCATAGGGAGGCTGAACATCGAGCCTGGTGGCTCGCCTGAGGTTACTGCAGCCGTGAGGCTACCCTCAGTTGTTTATCACTAGTGCGGAGCATGGCGCTTCCGCTCTTGCACGGGCATAGCCGCTTCTCGACCGTGTCGTCTGCCAGCGCAGAGCATGGTGCTTCCATTGGTATGTGGGTGGGAGCTCCCTCTAAGGGGAGACTCCGGGGCATGTACAGCCTCACCCTGACACGTGGCTTGCACAACAGGGCTAGAGGAGGTCTATATGGGCACTTGTGAGCCAGCGCGGGACTCACGAGGCCCTACCTCAAGGCGGGTTGCGCCTGAATTTGATTTAGAACACTTGAGATGGTCCTGCGAGATGGTTATGCAACCTGCACTGAGTGAATCTCCTGAGGTTATCGCATGAGAAGGCCGAACACCAACGACCCCAGGGGGTGACGTGAACGGGGCCAGCCAGCCTGACAGAGCTCAGCCATTGGGTTTGTCAACGCCTATAGGGACGGACCCGAGCACAGACGTCGTGCCCAGTCTCCTCATGTGAAAGTACTGAAGAAAGACAACCGGCGCGCGGCTCCCGTGGTAGCGAGGCACCGGGTCACGCGCCCTAACTCATCCGCCCTTGATTAGCTCATGCGAGAACAAGGCACCAAGGACCATGGGAGGTGACGTGCACGGGAGCCGGCCCGCGAGCCAGCTCAGCCACTTCGGTTTAGCGACGCTACAAGGATGGGCCCGAGCACAGACGTCGTGCCGGTCCTTAATCATGAGGCATTCGAGGGTGGGTTTGCAAGGGCGTACGACGTTCATGGCAACGAAGCACCGGACAGACAGGTGATAGTCATAAAGCAACTCATTATCAAAGGGTAGAGCCATTTCTGATAGATGCAAAGAATGATACATGCCGCAGGGATGGTGTAGGATCGAAAGTATGTCTAGAGGGGAGGTGATTAGACTACTTGACCAAATAAAAATCTAGCCTTTTCCCAATTTTAGTTCTTGGCAGATTTTAGCAACTTTGGACAAGTCAAGCAATCTTAACACAATTCAAGCAAGCATGCATAGAGTATATGAGCAGCGGAAAGTAAAGCATGTAAATTGCATTTATGTAAAGGGAAGGGTTTGGAGGATTCAAACGCAATTGGAGACACGGATGTTTTTGTCGTGGTTCCGATAGGTGGTGCTATCGTACATCCACGTTGATGGAGACTTCAACCCACCAAGGGTAACGGTTGTGTGAGTCCACGGAGGGCTCCACCCATGAAGGGTCCATGAAGAAGCAACCTTGTCTATCCCACCATGGCTATCGCCCACGAAGGACTTGCCTCACTAGCGGTAGATCTTCACGAAGTAGGCGATCTCCTTGCCCTTACAAACTCCTTGGTTCAACTCCACAATCTTGTCGGAGGCTCCCAAGTGACACCTAGCCAATCTAGGAGACACCACTCTCCAAGAAGTAACAAATGGTGTGTTGATGATGAACTCCTTGCTCTTGTGCTTCAAATGATAGTCTCTCCAACACTCAACTCTCTCTCACAGGATTTGGATTTGGTGGAAAGAAGATTTGACTGGAAAGCAACTTGGGGAAGGCTAGAGATCAAGATTCATATGGTAGGAATGGAATATCTTGGTCTCAACACAAGTGTAGGTGGATCTCTCTCAGAAAAATAGGTTGGAAGTGTAGGTTTGTTCTGATGGCTCTCTCCACGAATGAAGAGGAGGTGGAGGGGTATTTATAGCCTCCACACAAAATCTAACCATTACACATAACTTCCCAAACTCGGTGGGACCGAATGGTTAAACTCGGTCTGACCAATTTAGCAAAGCTAGTGACCGTTAGGGTTTTCGGTGGGACCGACATGCAACTCGGTAGGACCGATATGATTTGGGTTAGGGCATAAGCTAATCTCGGTGGGACCGATTACACAAACTCGGTGAGACCGATTTTGGTAATAAGCTAACCAGAGAGTTTGTCAGGTAAACTCGATGGGACCGATCGCTCATTTCGGTGAGACCAAAACATTACGAAGGGAAAACAGAGAGTTTACATTGCAATGTCGGTGGGACCGATCGCTCATCTCGGTGAGACCAAAATGTTACGTAGGGAAACAGAGAGATTACAACCCCATATCGGTGAGAACGAGATCCCTATCGGTGAGACCGATTTGCCTAGGGTTTGTGGCAGTGGCTATGACATTTGAAACTCGGTGGCGCCGGATAGGAAAAATAGGTGGAGCCGAGTTTGACTTTTGGTTTAGGTCATATGTGGATGTGAGAAAGTAGTTGAGGGTTTTGGAGCATATCACTAAGCATGTTGAGCAAGAACCTCATTAAACAACACCTCATCCCTCCTTGATAGTATTGGCTTTTCCTATAGACTTAATGTGATCTTGGATCACTAAAATGGAAAATGTAGAGTCTTGAGCTTTGAGCTTGAGCCAATCCTTTGTCCTTAGCATTTTGAGGGGTCCACTTTTCTCATCCATGCCATGCCAATCATTGAGCTTTCCTGAGATATTAATCTTGAAATAGCATTAGCTCAATGAGCTATATGTTGTTAGGAATTACCAAAACCACCTAGGGATAGTTGCACTTTCAATCTCCCCCTTTTTGGTAATTGATGACAACATATAGATCAAAGCTTAGAAAAATGATAATAAGAGTGAAAAACATTGTCGCTTTGAGAAGTATGTGCAAAGCAAGAGCTCCCCCTAAATTTGTGCATAGTTTAAGATTTGCTTTGGACTGCAAATGCACAAAGAGTTAGGATCATGGGTTACTCTTCCATGTCACATACATCCTGGTGGAGCGCTCAAAATGATAATAATTAAAATGCATGCACTCATCACCAAGAAAAGTGAATGATCATATGGAATATAAAAAGGATAATGTCATCCAACAAGCATTAAGGTATAATATGATCAAACACATGATCATCCAAGCAAGAACAAAGTAAAAAGTATCTCAACCAAGCAAATAAACGAAGTTTAACCACCAAACAAAAAGAGAGAATAAAAAAGCAAACGCTCTCTCTCGAAGCCTATGATCTATACATTTTCTCCCCTTTGGCAACAAGTTACCAAAAAGTTCATAAAAATGCATAGTGCTAGATCGATACTCAGGCTTCGTCTTTAGGTGGTGGTGTAGACAGAACTCCAAGAACGAAGGCATCAGTCGATGTAGATGGAGCTGGTGGAGTAGATGCTAGAGCCGGTGGCACTGAAGCTGTAGCTGGTGCAGATGAAGTAGCTCTGGTGTCTGGAATAGGCACTACAGCAGACCTCTGACCTCTGGGCACTCTAGAAAAAGCATCAATGGTTGTCTTGCCCTTCTTCTCCTGCACTTCATCCTGAAGTTTCTCAACGACTGACTGGATCTCAGTGACCTTCACATCTAAGTCATAGAACTTTTGCTCCATGATCCTCTCCAAGCTCTCCTGGTTTTGAGTCAGGGTAGCCAGTCCCTTCTCAATCCTCAAAGTCGAGGCAATCATGTAGCCAAGCTGATCTTGCTTGCTCTTCAGAAGATACTGAGATGCTTCTTCAGTAGTTGGCATCCTTGCAGCCTTTTCAGCCTTTGCCTTCTCCTTCTTGGCTTGTGCGTGCACAGAAGATGGTTCATTTTCGTCCATCACCACAGTGTTGTCCTCAAAGTCTGGGTAGATGGGCAGGTGCTCCTTGTCCAGCAGATATGTGCCAGTGCCCATCTTGGAGTTAATCAGCTCCTGGATCTGTGGGGCATACCCACAACTCCTCTTCTGATCTGCAGCTGTCCTCTTTATGGTTTCCACTATTAGGCTCATGACTTTGAACTTCTATGGAACATCAAAGATGTGAAGCAAGTTAATTGCATGGCCTCTGATCATCTTGTGATGACCTAACTTTGGCAAGAGAATGTGCCTGAGGATCCAGTTGATAGTTGGCAAGCCTGACAGAAGGTAATGTACAGATCCAAACTTGTGTGTCTCAAGAGCAGCATCTAGGATCTCCTTGTACATGTGTTCCATGGTGTTGTGATCCTTCTTCTTCTTGGCATAGACATCCAAGTCATCTTCACTCTCTTCTGGGGCATTGATAAACTTAGCCCATTCTGCAACTATGGACTGGTACATAGTACCTTCAGACATCCAGACGATCCTTCCATCTGGGTAGAAGTGAGATGTGGAGTAGAACTGCATGATGAGCTCACCATTCCATTTTGTGAGCTTCTGAGCCACAAACTCATCAACTCCACAAGCCTTGAAGCTATCATATACACCAGGGAAGTGATCCTCGTTTTCCTTAATGAATGTCCAATCGACCCATCTCATGTCACACACTATGGGCTTCTTGTCAAGCAAGATGGTCTCATAGAAGTCTCGATGTTCCTTTATATGGAACCTGTAGTCCATAGTAGTCCATCTCCTGGTGGCATATGGATCAGACTCTCTCCATAGCCTTAGACCAGAGTCCTTCCTGACTTTCATGTTCTCTGCAACTGGATGAGCATCATTGTGGTCTGGAATTTTTGGCTACAATTTCCTCAAGACAACAAAATCATCTTCTTCTATTTCAACTTTAGGCATTGGGACCTTGTTCTTCTCTGCTGCTGGGATGTTCCTGGTGCTCCTCTTAGGTGCAGTTTTGGGTTTTGGAGCAGCTGGCTTAGAAGATCCTTTGGGCTTAGATGGAGCAGCCCCTGATCTTATGGCATCTCCCATAAGCTTCTGAGCTTTGGGTGCTGGTGCTGCATCCTCTTCCTCTTCCTCTTCTTTAGAGTCATTCATGATTGAAGATCTCCCAAGCACTCTGGTAGTGGTCTTCTTGACCCTTTCCTTTCTTTTATTTTCTGCCACAACCTGCTCTTTGGGTGCAGATCCCAAAGTCTCTTGAGTAGATGTTCTGGCTTTAGACATTGGAGCCTCTTGGCAGGAACCTTTTGCCTCATCCCCGGCTTGGTGGTAGCAGCTGTGCCATATTCCTTTTTCAGGACTTTCCTGTTTGAGGTGGTTTCTTCTTCCTCAGCCACATAGTCCTCATCCTCTGACTCTGAGGTTCTTTTCTTGCTGGCCCTAGTGGCAGCCTTTGGCAGATTGCAGGGTGTGCTCCTGCTTCCATCATCTGAGATGCTAGAGGGACTAGTGCCCTCACTCATCTGAACTTGCTCCACAGATTTGTTCTGACTGTCACTCTGATCTGACATGATGCAAACACAAACAGCAGACCCTGTGAATAGATTATAGATGAGGTAGAGTGGATAAGCATCACAAAGTATAGAGGTTTTTGCAAATGAATGAATTAAAAACTTAGTTTTAGTTTTCCATGGAAAGCATTTCGGATCTACCGATTTGCAAACTCGGTGATACCGAAGCAGCTTTTGGAACCTAAACTAGTGAACTCGGTCAGACCGAGTCACAGTCCGGTGGCACCGAGACTGCTAGGGTTTCACAAAGTGCTGAACTCGGTCATACCGATTTGCAATTCTCGGTCAAACCGAGAATCACATGTGCAATGGCCTGAGCCAAATCGGTGGAACCGATTTCATCAACTCGGTTGGTCCGAGATGGTTTCGGCAGAAACCTAACCCTAAATTTTCAATTCACGACTAAACTACGGAGTGTTTTCGATGGATAGAATGATCTCAATCGTGGCAAGATACATGGCAAAGCAATGTGCTGGGGAATTGGAGTTAGAACAGCACAAAGTTCAAGTCCATACCCTAGTTCGGCGATGAACTTGGTACGGCGGCAACGGCGGAGACGATCCCATTGACGGCGGCGAAGACCAGCGACAGGAGGCGGCTGGCAACGAGGAGGATGATCCGGAGACCCAGGGAGGCAGAGCAGGCTATGCGCGGGCGAGGAGGTTCGGAAAGTTTTCCAAAATTTGACCCGTGGATATATATAGCCTGACCCTGTCGGTGTGACCAAGTGGAACAACTCGGTGGCACCGAG
The DNA here is from genome assembly GCF_002162155.2 of Triticum dicoccoides. Lineage (NCBI taxonomy): Eukaryota > Viridiplantae > Streptophyta > Magnoliopsida > Poales > Poaceae > Triticum > Triticum dicoccoides. The sequence continues at coordinate 89,813,686 of NC_041390.1, forward strand.
ATTCATAACTGCAAGCAGTTACTGAAACTCGGTGTGACCGAAAAGTTCAAATCGGTTGCACCAAGATTGAAAACCTAGATCAACTTAGTGATCTCGGTATGACCGAAATGGATGAATCGGTCAGACCGAAACGCACAAAGAAGTTTTGGATTTTTAAGTCTATGACGAATCGGGGACTCCGAGTGCTCCTCACACAGAGTGGTTCGAATCTAACTTGATCAAATTTTGTGATGCAACATGAATAGAGTTTGAGACGAGAAAAGCATAGATAGCTAGAGAAGGTTCTTAGGCATTCTTGTCCATCCACTTGGAAAAAGAAAAGGAAAAATAAAACAATCAATCAAAACAACAAGTGGATGTCCTCGAATGAGTAAAGTATGCAACCAACATGCTCACACAATAAAATGACAAATGAAATATGTGGCAAAGCATGCACAAACAATTCTAGCATCTATCAAGCAATTGGCGATGACTAGGTCATCTATATATGCGTATATTGACTTAGGAGTCAAATGAGAACATTTGATCATAGGTCATACTCATCATTTAAGCACAAGTGGGGTTACCACTTTTACATAAAGCGTTGTTGTGTTCACACCATTAGAGTTGCTTTAACTCAATTGTTAGAGCAAAGCTCCCCCTAGATGTGAGATCCCCCCTAAGAGGGATGAACTAACCTTGGGTTTTGTCGATGATGACTTCATGTAGGTGTTGAAGATGTGGATGCTCTAAGTTGATGTAGATCATTCGGAGCTATCCTTTGGAGTGAATTGCACTTTCAATACCTACACGGGTTAGTCCCACAAGGAACAAACAAGGATATCCATAGACATAGAGTGATGCACACTCAATATAATGTCCATGAAAGCATTAGGTTACCTTGTCCCTTGTCTTACTAACCAAAGGGTTTGTGACTCCTTGAACTAGTGCAAGATGTGGAAGTTGATTTTACTTGTTCTCGCCAAAATGATAAGAGTGAAGTGTGTTGGCGGAGTCACCCTCAAGAACTCTCTAGTTCTTATTCTTCAAGATCCAGACCATCTTGATGGGAATCCTCGGAGTTGTGATTGTACTTGATGAAGTGGAGCTTGATGTAGTCTTGGGAACCCACTTGACCAAGGCCTTAGGAGCTTCTTTAAATGCATCAATTTCCTCTTCAAGCTTGTCCTTGCCTTTTTGCTTGTGGTCTTGTGCTGGAAGATCATCTTGAGCTTGTGTCCCTTTGAAAGAAGTAGGATCATACTTCTCTTGTTGAGGAACAAACTTCGTCTTGGGGTATTGATCTTCTTCCCACTCAACTCCATTGGCATTGAACTTTCATTCAAAACCAATGCCTTGATTCTTCCGGTGCCTTCCTTGCTTGCGTACAATATCCTCGAATTGCTTACTCCAGGCAAGGCTCTTGTAAACACCTTTCTCTATGATTCCCTTCAATAAGCTATTTTCTAGCTCAAGTGTAACTTGGCTAAGAGAATCATTAGTGGAATCATGAGAACTACTAGAAGCAACAACATTGGATTTAGCATGATTATTGTTACTACTAGAGGAAGAATCCTTCTTGTTCTTGTTACTAGACTTTGAAAGTGCATCTATCCCTAGGTGGTTTTGGTAATTCCTAACAGCATATAGCTCATTGAGCTAATGCTATTCCAAGATTAATATTTCAGGAAAAGCTCAATGAATGGCATGGCATGGATGAGGAAAGTGGACCCCTCAAAATACTAAGGACAAAAAGATTGGCCCAAGCTCAAAGCTCAAGACTCTACATTTTATATTTTAGTGATCCAAGATCACATTGAGTCTATAGGAAAAGCCAATACTATCAAGGAGGGATGAGGTGTTGCTTGATGAGGTTCTTGCTTCATAGTGCTTAGTGATATGCTCCAAAACCCTCAACTACCTTCCCACATCCACATATGACCTAAACCAAAAGTCAAACTCGGCCCCACCGATTCTTTCTATCCGGCGCCACCGAGTTCAGATGTCATAGCCACTGCCATAAACCCTAGGCAAATCGGTCTCACCGATAGGGATCTCGGTCACACCGAGATAGGGTTGTAATCTCTCTGTTTCCCTTCGTAACGTTTCGGTCCTACCGAGATGAGCAATCGGTCCCACCGAGATTGCAATGTAAACTCTATGTTTCCCTTTTGTAACATTTCAGTCCCACCGAAATGAGCAAATCGATACCACCGAGTTTACCTGACCAACTCTCTGGTTAGCTTATTACCAAAATCGGTCCCACCGAGTTTGTGTAATCGGTCACACCGAGGTTACGTTATGCCCTAACCCTAACCATATCGGTCCTACCGAGTTGCATCTCAGTCCCACCAAAAATCCTAACAGTCACTAGGTTTGCTAAACCGGTCCGACCGAGTTTCTCAATTCGGTCTCAGCGAGATTGGTAAATTGTGTGTAACGGTTAGTTTTTGTGTGGAGGCTATATATACCCCTCCACCCACTCTTCATTCGTGGAGAGAGCCATCAGAACATACCTACACTTCCAATACACATTTTCTGTGAGAGAACCACCTACTCATGTGTTGAGGCCAAGATATTCCATTCTCACCATATGAATCTTGATCTCTAGCCTTCCCCAAGTTGCTTTCCACTCAAATCTTCTTTCCACCAAATCCATATACTGTGAGAGAGAGTTGAGTGTTGGGGAGACTATCATTTGAAGCACAAGAGCAAGGAGTTCATCATCAACACATCATTTGTTACTTCTTGGAGAGTGGTGTCTCCTAGATTGGCTAGGTGTCACTTGGGAGCCTCCGACAATATTGTGGAGTTGAACCAAGGAGTTTGTAAGGGCAAGGAGATCGTCTACTTCATGAAGATCTACCGCTAGTGAGTCAAGTCCTTCGTGGCGATGGCCATGGTGGTATAGACAAGGTTGCTTCTTCGTGGACCCTTCGTGGGTGGAGCCCTCTGTGGACTCGCGCAACCGTTACCCTTCGTGGGTTGAAGTCTCCATCAACGTGGATGTACGATAGCACCACCTATCGGAACCACGACAAAAACATCCATGTCTCCAATTGCGTTTGAATTCTCCAAACGCTTCCCTTTACATTCTTGCAAGTTGCATGCTTTACTTTCCGCTTCTCATATACTCTTTGCATGCTTGCTTGAATTGTGTTAAGATTGCTTGACTTGTCCAAAGTTGCTAAAATCTGCCAAGAACTAAAATTGGTAAAAGGCTAGATTTTTATTTGGTCAAGTAGTCTAATCACCCCCCCCCCCTCTAGACATACTTTCGATCCTACAAACTTGACTTGAGGAATGTATGTGAATAAGAGTAAACGCTTGGCAATGTAAGAAGAACTTTTCTTGCGAAGATCATCATTGATTGCCTTTAAGAACTCATGCTCTTGCTCAAGATTGAGCTTCTCAAAACGTAATTTCTCATGAGTCCTTCAAAGTTCTTAATGATCTCCTAAGATAGTTTCATGAGCTAACATAAGAGTGTTTAGTTCTTTAGTTAGAGACTCAATCTTCTCCTTATCATTGTCATTCGTTTCATCTTGATTAGCATGATTAATTGACGTTTCACCATAGTAATCATCACTAGAGTTGTCAACAAGTAAATCATCATCACCTAACAAGTCATCTTCATCACTATTGAAATCAATATACTCGGGGTGTGATACCTTTGGGCCTTTAGCCATGAAGCATCTTCCAATTCCTTCATTTGGTGAATCAAATATGTCATAGGAGTTGGTTGACACAAGTGCTAGACCGGCAACACCTTCATCTTGAGTATATTCTGAGTCGGAGTGATAGCTTCTCTCAGAGTGACTGTCGGAGTCGGGCCTGGATAACCATTCACCAACATGAGCTTGATGTCTTTGTTTTGTGTAGCTCATTGATGACTTGTCCTTCCTTTCCAAATCCTTGCTTCTCCGGGAGGGTCTTCGTTCATAACGATCATCCCTACTCCTTCTCTCCCTCGACGGTGATTCTTATTTTCTACTTCTTCTTTTGGGAGAATCTTCTCTTCTCTTGTGGGGAGCCGTACACTCATTGGAATAGTGTCTGGGTCTTCCACAATTGTAGCAGTTTCGCTCTCGACCAGAAGATCTTTTGTCATTGTAGGACCTTGACTTGGAACTTCTCTCTTTGCTTCTATTCTTGTAGAACTTGTTGAAGTTCTTCACAATTAGGCTCAATTCTTCATTGAATGTTTGTTTCTCACTTGATGATGTGGGAGCTTCACATGAGGCTTTGTAAGCACCACTTGACTTGTTATGGAGCTCCTCCTTATCCTTGAGCGACATCTCATGAGCAACAATTCTTCCAATGACTTCTGTTGGCTTAAGATCTTTGTAATTTGGCATCATTTGGATCAATGTGCATACGGTATCGTATTTTCCATCCAAGGCTCTTAGGATCTTCTTGATGATGAATTTGTCGGTCATCTCTTCACTTCCTAAGCCAGCAATGTCATTTGTGATAAGAGCAAGCCTAGAGTACATTTCAGCGACACCTTCACCATCCTTCGTTTTGAACTTGTCAAGTTGACTTTGAAGCATATCCAACTTGGATTCCTTGACGGAGTTGGTACCTTTGTGCATATCAATCAAAGTATCCCAAATTTCCTTTGCATTCTCAAGATGGCTGATGTCGGTGTCAAAACCGGCGGATCTCGGGTAGGGGGTCCCGAACTGTGTGTCTAGGCCGGATGGTAACAGGAGGCAAGGGACACGAAGTTTTACCCAGGTTCGGGCCCTCTCGATGCAGGTAAAACCCTATATCCTGCTTGATTAATATTGATGATATGGGTAGTACAAGAGTAGATCTACCACGAGATTGGAGAGGCTAAACCCTAGAAGCTAGCCTATGGTATGATTGTTGTTGTATATGTTGTCCTACGGACTAAAACCCTCCGGTTTATATAGACACCGGAGAGGGTTAGGGTCACACAGAGTCGGTTACAATGGTAGGAGATCTACATATCCGTATCGCCAAGCTTGCCTTCCACACCAAGGAAAGTCCCTTCCGGACACGGGACGAAGTCTTCAATCTTGTATCTTCATAGTCCAGGAGTCCGGCTGAAGGTATAGTCCGGCCATCTGGACACCCCCTAATCCAGGACTCCCTCAGTAGCCCCTGAACCAGGCTTCAATGATGACGAGTCCGGCGCGCAGATTGTCTTCGGCATTGCAAGGCGGGTTCCTCCTCCAAGTACTTCATAGAATATTTTGAACACAAAGATAGTGTCCGGCTCTGCAAAATAAGTTTCCACATATTGCCATAGAGAGAATAATATTTACACAAATCTAATCTGCTGACGTATTCCGTAGTGTGACACACCACGGCCCAGCCTTTATCCGAGTCGTTTCATTATCCCACCTCAGCGCGTCATGCGAGGCGGTTTCCTTGGCACGTCTTTTTAAAGCAGAGATCGTGTCCCCTTATTCCGGGATTCTCATCAATACGGGCGTGGGTATCCCAACCGCTTCTAGGACTCCTAGATTATAGGCAAGTCCAAACGGACACAGAGAGGTCGCTTGATATTCACCCTCTTTATAAAGGGACAAGGCTTTCATTTTTCCCTCCAGTGCTCAATGGAATCCTTCCCCCACCTCAAGCTCAAGCGCCCAAAGTTCAGGTCAGGTGCTCCGAACCTTCAGTCATGTCCGGATCTAGCCTTCAAGGCTGATGGGTTCCTTCCTCCGTCACGGAAGAAGACATCAAAAAGTTGAGGGAGGCTAGATATCTGACCACCGAGATTTTGCATCGGCTGCCTCCCCGAGGGCAGGCCGTCCCCACCCCCGAACCCAACAAGAACGTCGTGTTCGTCTCCCACTTCCTCTGAGGTCTAGGCCTTGCTCTGGATCCTTTTGTCAGGGGTTTGATGTTTTATTACGGGCTAGACTTCCATGATCTAGCTCCAGACTCCTTTCTTCATATCACGACATTTATAGTTGTGTGCGAGGCCTTCCTCCGGGTTACCCCTCACTTTGGCCTATGGCTCAAGACCTTTGAAGTGAAGCCGAAGATGATCGAGGGGCAACATGCAGCGTGTGGAGGCGCCTCAGTACCTAAGATGACGGGAGCTCCGTGGCCCAAAGGTTCCATCCCAGAGGTGTCTGAATTGTGGAAACAGGAGTGGTTCTACATCACGGCTCCTAGAAGTGCCAAGTGGGCGGCCGCCCTTGTTTTCTACTCGGGCCCAGCACCACAACTGATGTCATGGATCAGCAGAGGTCTGAGCTGGGGTCCAGCCAAGGATGTGCCTACACTGCAAAGCTGCATTCGAGATCTCTTCAATGGAGATTTCAGTTTGGTTGCGGTAATACAAGTTATGCTGGTTCGTCAAGTCCAGCCTTGCAAACGCCGGCCTCATCGCCTATGGGAGTTCAATCCCGAGGGCCCGCATGTCATTCAAAATTTTCTCGGCCTGACGCACAAGGAGATGTACAAGTCATTCTTCGGACCTCAAGTGGAGTGTCCGGAAATCACCAAGGACATGGGCCTGAGTAGTAACCGCGCCGCCGAACAGGTAAGGCATCTTCCGGCCAAACATACTATCTCTCCTTTGTTACGAAGTTATTTCTGAGAGTTTGCGTTTTGACCAGGACTTAAAGGCGAAGTTGATTCGGTGTTTGGCCCGCCTCCCTGAGGGTTTGGAAAATCCGGTATTGGAAAAGATGCTCCAGACCGCACCTTGCCCGGAGCCCTTGAAGGAAGATGCTGTGGAGGATAATGCGGGTGGACGCGGGCCCCCAACGCTGCCCATTCTAACCGAGGGAGCGAGCGTCTCCATGAAGGAAGACGACCAGAAGAGGAAAAGGACTGTGCTCGGGATTTGGAAGCTGAAGCTTCCAAACGGGAGAAGAAGTCTCCCACAGAGGGTCCTACCTTGGGGGGCGCTGCTGCCGCACAAAGTCCGCGGGGGGATCAATTCTCCCGCGAGTCGTAAGTGACCTGAAATACTTTAATAGTATAGATATGCCATCTTTTTCTTCTGAGAAGATAACCACCGCATATATTTCTGTAGTTCGGGCCTTAGCCCCTCTCAAATGAGCTCGTCTTCGGGGGATCTTCTTCCAGAGATGATGGAGAGCGAAACGCCTCTTCCGGACTCCTCCGCTCCGGAAGCGGGCGACCCTGAAGTGTCGTCGCGGAGGGCCTCTCCAATTCCGGTGAGGCCAGAAGATAATCCCATTGACCCCCGAAGCTCCCAGTGTCCGGCTCCCGAAGAGAGCAGACAGAAGAGTCTGGCACCGTCTAGCATGCGATCGGATGTTCTGAGGGAGTTGGTGGGGCGAGCAGCCATCTCAGATGAACACCGTGTGCTGATGAATACGGTGATGGAGAGAATATCGTCCGCCAAAAGCGGATTGCATGAAGCTTTTATGAGTCTACTGACAGGCTTTGAGGTACGTAAAAGAATGTATGATAGTCTTGCACATGCTAGGTGTGCCCTGTGTAGACAGTATCCCCTGAGACTCTGGTTGTTGTCGGAAACGACGACGAACAGAGGATCATATTCCCAGGTAATAACCATACTGCTTCTATGTGCAGGTGATGGAAGCTCCGGTGGCTAGCCGGACTAGGGAATTTGCCCATTTAGAGCGGCAGTTGGATGCGGCAGACGCCGACATCGAGCTTGTTAACAAAAGGCTTGATGAGGCACAGGGTAAGTGTCATTATCTGGTAAACGCCACATAGGAAGAGCAGCATGATGCCAGTATCTTTAATATGTTGTGACTGCAGATGGAGCTGCCACTATTGAAGCCTTGCGGGCAGAACTTGCCCGAGCCAAGGAACAAGCGAGGTTGGGTAATGCGACTGCTTTGAAGGAGGCCGAAGAGTTGCAAGCCAAGAAGGCCGAACATGGAGAGAGCCGAGACAAGATGGCCATAGAATTAAAAGCCGCTGCCGACCGTTGCCAGGTTCTTGAAAAGGAAAACCAGGGGAAGGCATCAGACCTTGAGAAGGCTTCTGCGATGAGGAAAGACCTCCACTCTGCTATGAGGGCAAAGAAGGAGGAGCTCCGGGAAGTCGGGGATATTGTAGCTGGGAAATCCTTTATGTTGCGGAGGAAGTTTGGAGATCCACGGTATGCCCCTCTGGATCGGCTGTGGAGTTCGGAGGATGTGTATATGGATTTGGCGGCGAGCGCTGCCGATGCGGCCAATTACTTCCAGGGTCAGACGGACCGTGAAGTAGACCAGCTGTTTTGGAGACAATTCCATTCTCCCGAGCGTCCGCTTTCATTGACTGACCAATTAGCCGAATGGGCCGAACTAAATAGGTTGTCCGGACTCTCCATGAAGTCTGTTGTGGATCAGCTATGGCCGGAAGGGTCAAAACTGAACAGCTATTTCAGCTTGGTGCAGCAATTCCTTGACGTGGTGCCGCGCATTGATGCGATGAAGAGGTCGGCGTGCATAGAGGGTGCACGGAGGGCCTTTGCCCGTGTTAAGGCATACTGGGCGGAGATGGATGCTACCAATGTTGCAGCGCGGGATTCGGCCATAGGTCGAAAGGCTGCTGAGCACTACTTTGAAGAAGTTCTTGAGGGTGCCCGTTTGATAGAGACCCAGTGCTCAAAAAATACTATGTTTGAGTGATATGTAATCTCATTGTAAGCGAAATGCTTTTATAAATTTTTATAAGGCTATTTTTATACTTTTGCCTGAAAGTAATATGATGCCTCCTGGGCGGCCGTTTATGTATACATGTGTATAACCTGAAAGATTGCAGTCGTCGGCTTCAACCCCCACGCATATAATGCGGAGGTGCTCGCAAAAACACGCGTTCACACTTAACCCAACGTCTTGGTCCTATTAAGGAGGTGATAGCGGAGCGAGCGAGGCAACCGGACTATAATGCTTTAGCACTTTCACTTAGCCATAGGAGTTTGACAGTGGGGCTACTAGATAGCCCCTGGTGGCTCCGCACTCTCCCGATTCCGGGGTGCGTACATGCCTGGACGGAAAACGGCCCTTCATTAAGGCGGAGGAATTCTAACATTCCCACAGGTCATCGAGTGGTTGACCAGTCTCACGCTATATCATGACAATCAGTTTTCGGCTTTCTCTACTGAGGTTCTCATCCGGATGAACCAGGGCACAATTGCAGTAGTTCTCCTGGTGCTACCTTAGCCGGTAAAGCGGAACATAAGGCACCAAAACGCAGGAGCCTGGCAAACCCAACATTTGACCAAAGACAATGATTCGGAGCTGATGCATATAGGGCCTAACTCACGACGCCGAACACTCCCTAAGGTATTCGGTCTTTGTGGTATAAACCGGGCCTAAATAATGGCCTTTGTAAGAAGCCCCTTGTGTCCAGGTATGTGCATTGTTCTGGCGTGGCCACATGCCAAGACGTCAGCATCCTTCTCAACGGTGGATATGTATCAATAAGAGACAGTAAAAAAGGTTTACGCAGGGTCTTAATCTGAAAAGAATCCTTGGAGCGGGTCCCTGCTGCACGTCTGTGCCTGTGTCTCTGTTGTGCTGTATCCTGGACGGGTGTAGCACGATGATCGTCTGTAAAAGAGAGGAAGTTAAGTGAAAAGGTTATCGTGCAAAAAGATAGTTTTTAAAGAAACTATGTATAATTGAAGATGATAAGAAATTGCCACTTGTCTGCGCGTGTTGATCCCCTTGTATTGACAAATAGGGGTGTGACCACTTATTCGGTATAAACAGCGGCGCTGGACTTTATTGGTTGTGTCTGAGGTATTGACGACCTATTGGATGCTTTCGCTGCTCCGGGCGCCTTTAATGTGTGGCTGCCAAGGCAGCCTCACTCTCTTCGGCGTGCAGAGATCGCTTGATATTTCCGTGCACTGTAATGATGCCACGTGGACCGGGCATCTTGAGTGTGAGGGAGGCGTAGTGTGGTATTTCCTTAAAGCGAGTGAAAGCTTCACGTCCGAGCAGTGCTTGATAGCCACTTAGAAACGGAGCGATGTGGAAAGTTAAATGCTCGCAACGGAAGTTATCGGGGGAGCCGAATATAACTTGTAGTAAGAGGGAGCCCGTACAACGAGCCCCTGGGCCTGGCGTTACTCCTTTAAAGGTAGTATTGCTATGGCGAATTTGTGTTGGGTCTAACCCCATCCCGCGGATTGTATCCTGATTTATTAGGTTTAGGCTACTGCCGCCGTCCATCAAGACTCGTGTGAAATGATATCCGCCAATTACTGGGTCTAATACCAGGGCAGCCCATCACTACAGGAATCAGCTATTTTTCCGTCTGCCACGGCGGACGGCAAAGGCATGAACGGCGGACGGCAAAGGCCTTTGCCGTCAGCCGCGGACGGCAAAAGGCTCCGGCAAAGTAGGCTACGGTAAACAGCTACTTTGCTGTCTGCTTCCTGGCGGTTGACGGCAAAGGCCCTTTGCCGTCTGCGGCGGACGGCAAAGAGAGCGGACGGCAATAATTGCGCTGTCGGTCCATTAAGTGGCTAACAGCAGGCCTTTGTCGTCCGCCGCTGACGGCAAAATTTTCTAGTGTCTTTGCCGTCCGCCATATGATGTCATCTACACGTCACTACATGGCAGGTTCTTTGCCGTCTGCCACTGATGGCAAAGTCCTTGTCGTCTGCCACTGCAGGCAAACTGACCAAATGGGTCAGCTCCCAGGAAGCACAGCTGGATGCCACGTGTCTTCTTTGTCGTCCGCGGCAGACGGCAAAGAGCCCGTTGCCATCGGTGGCAGACGGCAAAGAGCCTGCATATTGGCTCTTTTATCTGTTTTTTATTAAATCCAACAATTTTCATCACAAATATATATGACATATATAGATATATTTCAAAAGGTCATTACAGAGCAAACATATAAGATATCCAACACATAACTTCATCATCCAACCATATATATTACATGCATAGTTCCATCATACATAACAAGTTCAACATAGAGGCATCCAACCATATATATTACAATAGTTTCATCCAACGATACATGCATAGTTCAATGATACAAAAGAAACAGAGAAAGGGATAAGGAGCACTCCATCTATGCAAGCTTTCGTCAAGTGAATGAAATATGCAAAATGAAAAATAAGAAAGTTAGAACAAGAAGAGTAGAACAAGAAGAAGAGTAGAACAAGAAGAAGACTAGAACAAGGAGAGTAGAACAAGAAGAAGACTAGAACAAGAAGAGTATGTCATTTATGAGCTAACTTACGTGAAATGGATCATATATGAGCTAACTAAGTTGAAATGGGTCGTTTATGAGCTAGCTAAGGTGAAATGGATCATTTATGAGCTAACTTAGTTGAAATGGGTCGTTTATGAGCTAACTAAGGTCAAATGGATCGTTTTTGAGGTAACTAAGGTGAAATGGATCGTTTTTTAGCTAACTTAGGTGAAATGGATCATTTATGAGCTAACTTAGTTGAAATGGATCGTTTTTGAGCTAACTTAGGTGAAATGGATCATTTATGAGCTAATTTAGTTGAAATGGATCTTTTTGAGCTAACTTAGGTGAAATGGATCATTTAAGAGCTAATTTAGGTGAAATGGATCGTTTTTTAGCTAACTTGGTGAAATGGATCGTTTATGAGCTAAATTAGTTGAAATGGATCGTTTATGAGATAACCTAGGTAAGATGGGTCATTTTGGAGTTAACCTAGGTGAAATGGGTCACTTTAAAGCTAACGTAGGTAAAATGGATCATTTAGGAGCTAATCTAGGTAAAATGGGTCATTTTTGAGCTAACTTGGATGAACTGGATCATTTATAAGCTAACCTAGGTAAAATGGGTCATTTTAGAGCTAACTTAGGTAAAATGGATCGTCTATGAGCTAACTAAGCTAATTATGCAATTTTTGACATAAGTAAGCTAAGTACAGATCATTTTAGAGCTAACTTAGGTAAAATGGATGGTTTTGGAGGTCAGTAAGCTTATTAAGTCATTTTGGAGGAGAAGAAGCTAAGTCTAGGTCCTTATGGTAAGCATTGGAGGAAATAAAGCTAAGTCTAGGTCTTTATGCATGTGTTAAGCAAAACACTAGATAAACTTACCAAGATCCAGGAGGTGTAGCGGGGTGGCTCGTGTCGGTAGCTGGAGAAGGATCGTGCGATGCTTGTCTGGAGTTACGCTGCACCAAAGATCATTTCCAATGTCTTGTTAGCATGATGACACTCAAATGTTAAGACTAGCAAGTAATGTCCATTCAAATAAAACTCACCATGGTCCCAGGAGCAATCACTAGCATCGGCGGAGCGGTCTGACCTGTCTTCTCACACATAGACTGCACATTTGGTTTTGACGACTTAGTCATACTAGTTACTAATAAGACAAACACTACATGAATGTTTTGGCTAATCTGCAGAAGAAACTTACCACAAGGAGCTCGTACATGGCCCTTGCCTGCATGTCATTTCGTGCCCTCTCCTCCTCCATCATCTTTGTCGTCCTCTCCTCCAACTCCCGCTGCCTCTCCGCCGCCTCCGCAAGAAGTTTCTCCGTTCTATCTCTCTCACTCTGTATAGCATCCTGCAACACCACTCACATGACCATTTGTAATCATTGATGGAAGCGCACACAATGTAATGGAGAAAGATAACTGAGTACGTATCACTAACCTTGATGGCGAGTTGCACTGGCCGTTCACGAGGCCTTATCTCAGGTGCGGAGCTCGACTGGCGCGCCTTGATCTCCGGGAGAGTGCTAGGACAACGGATAAGTCCATCTCCAATGGCTATGGAGACATGGGACCTCCCGCCACCAGATATCATCACCAGCTCTGGATCAATGGGACCCTGGCTCAGGTTAAAGTCCTCCCCTTTCCTCGCCTTCCCCTCATCTCTATATCTCACGAGCTTGTTGTGGGAGGAGATGTTGGTGAAGTTGTTTGCATCATCGAGGTCAGACTGAGAGAAAGCCTTGACTTTCTTGAAAGAGGCAGTGTGGGCCATGGCATACAGGTCGTACACCTCTGGCACCTTATCCGCCTTATTGTAGCGTGCCTGAAAGAGAGAAACAATGAAAATTAGTAATTAAAGGGCTCAAGCTAGCATGATGAATGAATTGCATGAACCATGAAGCAAACCACATACCCAGTTGCGCCCGAACTGATATAAGTTGGAGTTGCCCTGATGGTGTGGCACACCTTCCATTTGGGCACGTTTTTCCTTGGCCTCGTTGTGGAGGGCTAGCCATTGTTTTGAGCACCACTCATCGACCAACACCTCCCAACAATCCATCCGATCCGCACACCATCTCGGAGGCGCCTAAGTTAGCAAATAGAAACTTGAGCGCTACGGCTAAGAATTACTAAATGAAGGAACTTAAGTAGAGAAGGCCTTAAGAATTACCTTCATGTACTGCTCCTTACTCAGGAACTTATCGCGGCACGCCGACTTGGTCTTCTTGATACAACGCAAGGCGTAGTAGTCTCGAACAGCCTGCACCCGAGCCTCGTGCCGTAAGTTCTGGAGTAGGCGCTTGCAGACGTTCTCGATAACATGTGTCGCGTCCTCCTCGTATCCCTCCTCACACCTGTAGAATGTCTGCAATCAAATGAGACAATATTGATTAGTACAATTAATAACTAGCTAGTTGAAGATTTTTAAATGTGTAAAGGAGAAATTACCCAGAACTTTCTGATCACCATGTCTGCCCTCATGTCGCACACGACACCGTCGATAATCTCATCCGGCGGGGTCGGGGCAGCCACGTAGTGCTCCCAGCTCAATCCAAGCTCTGGAAGCCGACCCTCACCAAGCAACGTGACAAACCCCGGGAAGTTTTGCCAGCAAAGAACTCCAAGGACGGAGTTGGGCCGGCGGACACTATGATGGTGGTCCCAACCCCTGCAGCATGACAAGGCCAACGCATTAGTTATTTGAAGAAACGTGAATGGAGAAGGTACAAAAATATTAAATGCACTTACGTACCTCTCCCCATCAGGGAAAATCAACCACCTCTGCTCGCGGGTCACCGGCACGGACGGGAGCCGTGTAGCACCATGCTGGTAGACGTTGCCCCCCTCCTCCCCCTCCTCATCAGTCGGCTCCCCGCCATCATCAGCATGGCCATTCGGCTCCCTGCCATGCTCAGGCTGACCCGACCAGGTACCCCATCCAGATGTGTGCTCCTCCGCGGTCTCGTGGGCCCAAGTCTCGTGGGCCGAAGGCCCGTTGACCCGAGGCTCGTGGGCCGAAGACTCGTGGACCGGAGTCCGTGCAGCCTCCTCCTCAGACGAGTCCACCCTAGCAGTCATGTGCTCGGGTGAAACAGCTGGGGGCGGTGGCGAGGAAGGCGCCGTAAGAGTCACCCTACCTCCTCTCCCGCGACCACGTGCTCCACCTCCTCTCTTCTTCTTACCTCGTCCCCTGCTGGGCACCGCGGTCGACGAAGAAGGGCCCGGCGGTGTCGCCATACTGTCCAGCAATGCTCGGCGGAGAGGTGCGTGTGGAATGGAAGACCTCGCACCACGCGCCGACGAAGAAGGTGCCTCGGAGCGCTCCCGACCAGCGCCCACCATCTTTCAACACCTGCCATGACAAAGAATAAACGAAATTAGTACAACATAAGAAAAGTTCCTACATGAATAATAATATGTATATCACTTAAGTGTATCATCATCAAGTACAACATAAAAAAATTGAATACCTGACACTACTAATAATCTCGATCAGTATCATCAATAAATGCATAATCATCATCATCACTATAATCAATGATGGGCTCATAGGGTTCATTGGCATCAACATGTGCAAGGCCACCTTGACGTAATCGGTCAAGCATTGACAGGTCATCCGCAGCAGTAACCTCTTCTTGTTCTGGCTCTTCTTGTTCCTCCTCTGGGGTGATGTCGGATTCATTGTCGCTGTCTACTTCAATGTTTTGGGGTGAAGTATAGCGGTTCTTGAAACGCTTTTTGGAAAGATGTGTCTCTTGGAAGAATTCTCCTTCATATGTGTCTGGGTTAATGTGAGGTTCATAATCCTCTTCCTTTGGGGGAGAAAGTCTAGCACGTGGCGGCACTTCATAAACGACATCCCAACCTTTCAGATTTGGATTAGTTTGGCACGCCCACGGTAGATAGAATACTTGGGCCACCTATTGAGCCATAATATAGACATCAGGAACATCTAAATGAGTGCTTTGGTTGATTTCAACTAGCCCTATATGTTCATGAGTCCTTCTAGTCTCCTTCGGCTAAAACCAATAACATTTGAAGACTACGACATTCGGTGGGTTTTCACCATAGAACAGAAGTTCATAAATTGCTTCAACTCTCCCATAATATTCGGTACCTCCTTCGCCGATAGCAGATACACAACAATTTGTAGACATTTGGTCGGCCATAGATAGCTCTTTGCCATAGGTACGAAAGCGATACCCGTTGATGTTGTACTTGTCAAATGAATGGACCTTATAGTCAAAACCATTAGCGACTTGTCTCAATTCGGCGTCCATAGACTCTGAATTAGCCTACAAGTTTAATATGAAAGGATTGTTGCATTATGCACAAATTAGCGAATGAAATGAAATTGTCTAATAGAAATTACCGTTTGTTTGAACCAAGAGATGAAACCGGGATAGCCACATCCTTGCTTTGCGAGAAGCTCATACTCTTCGACGGAATCCTTTTGGATCTCCGCTCCATACGAGAATATGGCGACGTATCGACTGTATGACATATCCAGGAATAAGAGTAGTTCAAAGGAAATAGAAGTTGCAAAACAATGTACCGAGAACTTACTCGATGTACGGCCGCACTTCTATCAGGTTGTTGAAGATATACAACAAAATGGTCCGCCATTCTTCGTTATCCAAAGATACTGGATGTGAAACACTAGCTGGTGCGAGATTCCCTTTGAATAGGCTGAGGTTGGATCCACCCTTTTTAGGCTCGTCAGCATTGTATCGAGGCTTCGGATTATGCAAATGACGATTTTTGGCTTCGTAGTGCGCTGTTATGAAGTTTGTCGCCTCCTCTGTGATGAATGCCTCAGCCATCGATGCTTCAATTCTACGTTTATTTTTATATTTTTCTCGAAGCGTCTTCTGCATCCTCTCAGTTGGGTAGCACCAACGATTTTGCATGGGCCCCCCCAATCTTGCCTCGGTCGGGAGATGCAAAATCAAATGCTGCATTGGATTAAAGAAGCCCGGTGGAAAGATCTTCTCTAACTTCCAGATCAACTCTGGCGCCAACTCTTCCATTTCTTCTAGCACGCCAGGCGATAGTTCTTTCGCACAAAGAACACGGAAGAAATAGCTGAGTTCTGCTAGTACTAGCCATTCATCCTCAGGGATGAAGCCACACAACATCACCGGCATTACCCGCTCAATCCATATGTGCCAATCATGACTCTTGAGACCAAATATCTTCAGTTTATCAAGATTCGCTCCCCTCTTTAGATTCGCTGCATACCCATCGGGGAACATCAACTGTTGTTGCACCCACAAGAGAATTTCCCTCATAGATGGCCTTCCAAGATTGAACCATGCCTTTGGCTTCGTCCAGTTCTGCTTTCCTTTCGGTTCTTTCATGTTTTGTAACGGCCTATCACATAGCGCCTCCAGATCGACTCTAGCCTTAGTATTATCCTTTGACTTCCCATCTATGCCGAACAATGTACCAAAAAGTGCCTCGACGATATTCTTCTCAGTGTGCATCACGTCGATGTTGTGTGGGCAAAGGAGGTCTTTGAAGTAAGGCCGATCCCATAAGCATGTTTTGTGAGTCCACGCGTGCTTAGTATTATACCCCTTGAAGTACCCTGGACGTTGTGGATCTGGCTCGAGAGCGTTTAACTGATCCAGGGTCTGTTGACCTGTCAATGCAGGTGGTGCAGAGTTTTTGACAACTCTACCCCTGATGAAGTTCTTCTTGTCTTTCCTGAAATTATGGCGAGGATCCAGGAACTGTCTATGCATGTCGAAGCAAGAAAACTTGCGACCGGCCTGAAGCCAACGAAACTCAAGTGCTCCCTTGCATGTGGGGCACGGGAACCTTCCATGCACACACCAGCCAACGAATAGCGCATACGCCGGCAAGTCATGCGTCAAGTACATGTACCAGACACGCATTATGAAGTTCCGTTTGCTAAAGGCGTCGTATGTCTTGAACCCATTATCCCAAGCTTCTTGCAATTCGTCCTTAAGCGGCTGCATGTACACATTCATATTTTTGCCCGGATAGTTGGGTCCTGGAATTATCAACGTCGGGAAAATGTTCTTTCTTTGCATAATCTGTCCGGGGGGAGATTGAGTGGAAAGACAAATACGGGCCAACAACTGTATTGGGCTGCCGTCATACCAAACACACTGAACCCATCCGTGCTGATTCCGACTCAAGGATGCCTCGGATCTGCCGCTTTGTCAGCATGTAATTCATCAAACTTTTTCCACGCAACACCATCCGATGTGTGTACCATCATCAGATTCCCATCTGCATCTAGTTCGGTTCTTTTGCCTGTTTTGTGCCATGTCATCTGTCTGGCTGTCTCTTCGACCATGAAAAGACGTTGAAGTCTTGGTACGATTGGCATATACCAAAGAACACTAATGGGGATTTTGGTCTGTGTCTTCTCACCCATACCGTTGTCTACCACAATATACCTGGAAGACTTGCAAATGGGACAATAGTTCAAGTCCGCATAGTCAAGCCTAAATAAGGCACATCCTTTCTCATAGGCATGTATCTTCTCATAGGGCATCTTCAGTGCACGAAGCATTTTGTCCGACTGGTACAGGTTTGCAGGCATTACATGGCCTTTGGGTAGAAAGCGTCCAAATACTGTCATAATTGCGTCATAGCATTCTCTGCCCAAGTTGAACTAAGCCTTCAAAGCCATTACTTATGAGATGGCATCCAACTAACAAAGCTCAGTGTGCTCGTGGAGCGGACGTTTCGAAGACTCCAACATTTCATTGAAGGCCTTTGCAGATTCCTCCATCTCCTCGTCCGAATCCCGAGCATCATCATAGCCTTGCACCATGTTTTCCATCCCGGTACCATGCTCGTCGGTGCGACGACGATCCACCTCAGCTCGGTCACGTTGGGTAGACTCACCATGAAATGTCCACACCGTATAATCGGGCGTAAAACCACTCTTCTGCAGATGTTTGCCCATTTCAGCCTCTTTCTTCTTTTCCCAATTGCCGCACCGGAAACAGGGGCACCAGGTTTTCTTTTGGCCATTTGCGAATGCGGCTTGCACAAACCCCTTAGTTTTTGTGAACCATTCAGCGCTCCATTTGTTCTGACCAGTGTGACCAGTATACATCCACGCACGGTCACTCATCTTGACTTTCAGAGCTACTGGACACACAACAATTATATATGTAATTCACCATGTATATATTCATCAGTTGATCTACTTTTTCAATTTTATTACGTCCATGCAACCTACACTCTAATAGGTAATGATAGGTCCTAATCCCACCCGTGTATGTGTAGATTGGGTTCATTTTCCCATGCTATGCTCTGGATCCGACGCAAAATTTCGGCAGCACCTCCCCGCTGTTCTCCTGATACACGTCTCTGCAATAAACAAAGAGGATGTGTACCCGAAGAACAACAGGGGAGGCACTGACGAAATATATGCGTCGGGTCTGGAGCAAAGCATATCGAAAAATGAACCCAATCTACACATACTCGGGCTGTCCATGGATAGCGTTGGACAATTCGAAAGAATCAAGGTTATAAATATGCAAATGCATGCATATTTATAACTATGACGCTTTCGAACGGGAGACACATATTGGTTACGCATACTAATGATTCAAGACACATATATAGCTAGCTATCAAGTTTCATCGGAATAGATCAAATAATTAATGGGGGAGGAGGACTTGTCATTTGTGCTCACCCACGAATGAAGGGGCAGAGCTCGTCAAACGCACGGCGAGGTCGTCGAACACCAAACCTCGCAGCGATGAAACAACTGCACATTTAAAACTACATGATCAACACAATTATATATGATGTTTTTCATAACAAAATCGAAAAATATATGACCTAACTAATAATTCACAAATATATGACCCCGTCGGCCTCTGGAAGGCCAAAGAACACCTTTTCGGGAGGTGTCGGGGGTCAGGGTGTCCTGTTGGTGTCGGGGTGCCGTGTCGGGGTCGGGGTGCTGTTTCGGGG
>NC_041390.1:89834045-89840895 GCF_002162155.2 Triticum dicoccoides
CGGACGGCAAAGAGGGGGGCGTTAGGTTTTTTTTGCAGCTCGTCAGTGGGGCCCCTCCCTCTTTGCCGTCCGCTAGCCGACGGCAAAGAATCTTTACCGTCCGCTAGCAGACGGCAAAGAACTGGCTGATGGCAAATTTGGTCTCTGCCATCAGCCAGTTCTTTGCCGTCTGCTTTTTGGAAGCTGATGGCAAAGAGCTTCTTTGCCGTCTGCTAGCGGACGGCAAAGAACTGGCAGATGGCAAAGTAGCTAATTCCAATAGTGCATCCTGCGTGTCGGATACTTGCTGAGTAATCGCGATGGTCGAAAGTGATCGGTTGAGACGACCAGTGGCAGGACTTCGTGGTGACAAGCACTTGGGTATATTTTCCTGGGAGTGTCGCGTTGTTTTTCCCTTGATCACGTGTAACACGTTTACTATATTGACTTCTGGTCGAAATTTCTTTTGTTCCCCCGTGTCTTGCTTGGGGGGCTCGTCCTCGTCTTCACTTGGTGTATCCTCCCCCTTGTGTACGGCGTTGAGCTTGCCGGACTGCTTGAAGACCCAACATTCTCTATGGGTATGATTAGCGGGTTTACCAGGGGTACTATGGATCTGGCACACTTGGTCCAGAATTTTGTTGAGGCTGGACAGTTCATCCCTGGTGCCTTTAGGGGGCGGCTTTTGACCTGGCCGAGAGCTTTTGAATCCGGCATTTACTGTTGTGCCCTTCGTGCTGTCTTCTTTAATCCGGCGTTTGTTATTGCTGTTGCGCCGTGATTTCCCGTTTCCATCTCTAACTTCAGATGTACTGGGGTCGCTGGTGCTGCATCTGGCTAGCCAGCTGTCCTCACCCGCGCAAAAGCGGGTCATGAGGTTTGTTAATGCGGCCATCGTTCACGGCTTATTTTGGCCGAGGTGTCTGGTGAGCCATTCGTCACGGACGCTATGCTTGAAGGCTGCCAAGGCTTCGGTGTCCAGACAGTCGACAATCTGGTTCTTTTTAGTAAGAAACCTGTTCCAAAGCTTTCGGGATGACTCTCAGGGCTGTTGAGTTACATGACTCAAATCGTCCGCATCCGGAGGTCGGACATAAGTCCCTTGAAAATTTGCCCGAAAGGCGTCTTCGAGCTCCTCCCAACTTCCAATGGAGCTTTCGGGGAGGCCTTTGAGCCAGTGACGAGCTGGCCCTTTGAGCTTGAGGGGTAAGTACTTGATGGCGTGGAGATCATCTCCTCGAGCCATATGGATGTGAAGGATGTAGTCCTCAATCCAGACCCTAGGGTCTGTTGTTCCGTCATATGCCTCTATGTTTACGGGCTTGAATCCCTCTGGAAATTCATGGTCCAGCACCTCATCGGTGAAACATAGGGGGTGTGCGACATCCCTGTAGCTGGGTGTACCGCATTGTTCGGATGTTTGTTGTGTTGCATTGTATGATGGGGCACACCTGCGTGGTCCATAGATGGATCTTGTTGCGCCGTCCTTTGGGTGCGAGCCCTCGCATGGGTCGCATATTGTATTGTGAGCGGCGTTGTATGCCGCTCTGTGTTGGTAGAGGGGTCGTCTATCCGACCAGGTGGTTGTTTTGACATTTGGTTGTGGGGGGTCTGAGGCCTCCTCATCGAATTCGGGTAGCAGCTTCCGCTTTGGGTAGCTCTTGGAGGGGCGATTGTCGCCGTACCTCGCTGATGTGTTGAGTATTTTGCTCCATCTGAAGTGGAGTGTGTCTTGCGCAGCCTTGAGCCTTTGCTTCTGCTTTTTCAGACTCCTCGCGGTGACAACAAGCCTTTTACGGGCAGTCTGCTGCTCCGGGTGCCTGTCCGGCGTTATGTCGTCTGGACCATTATCCTTGATAGGATTTGTTTGTTCAGTTTGATTATCCGGATTGCCGTTGTCCGGCAGCGGTTCGCCCTGCTCCAGCGCTGGGTCTGTGTGATCGCTATTTCTGTCGAGGCGGGATTTGGGGCGGCGCTTGCGTCGCTGCTTTGACTGCTTTTCGAGGGAACAAGCCTTCGGTGCGTCCTTCCGCTCCTCGTCGTCATCTTTTGGTGCGTCCACCATGTATACGTCATATGACGAGGTGGCGTTCCAGGGCCCGATAGGCGCTGGTTCTTTATCGTCTCCTTCATCGGCGTCCATATCATCGATGTCTTCGGAGTCGAAGTCGAGCATGTCGGTTAAATCGTCGACAGTGGCTACAAAGTGGGTGGTGGGTGGGCTTTGAATTTCTTCATCGTCCGTATCCCAACCTTGCTGACCGTAGTCCGGCCAGGGCTCTCCTGCTAAAGAGAGAGACTTTAGTGATTTCATAATATCGCCAAAGGGCAAGTGCTGAAAGATGTTCGTGGCCGTAAACTCCATGATAGGCGCCCAATCGGATTCGATCGGCGGAGGCGCGAATGGTTCGGAGTCCGGCTCCTTGGAATCACAAGTCCTGCGGAGTGCGGGGCTGGTGTTCGGCTCGATCGCTGTTAGGATCGCAGCCCCCGAGGCGGCGTCCAACCACCCATCCTCGATCGGCGTAGTTGGCTCCGAATTAAGGGTCGGACCCGATGCGGATGCGGCCTTCAGGGCACTGTTAGGCGGCAGAGCTAGATCATGCTCGTCGTGGCAGCGTGGCGCGCTCGGCTGTAGCTCGAATCCGTCGAAGATCAAGTCCCCGCGGATGTCAGCCGTGTAGTTTAAACTTCCAAATCTGACCTTACGGCCAAGGGCATAGCTTTCGATCTGCTCTAGATGGCCAAGTGAATTGGCCCGCAGTGCAAAGCCAGAGGGTAGACAAGTTTCACCCTGGACTGCATCACTATCAATGATCGTAGGAGCCATCAAGCCTGACGGCGACGACACACGGGAACTCTCAATGAAAGCACCAATGTCGGTGTCAAAACCGGCGGATCTCGGGTAGGGGGTCCCGAACTGTGCGTCTAGGCCAGATGGTAACAGGAGGCAAGGGACACGAAGTTTTACCCAGGTTCGGGCCCTCTCGATGGAGGTAAAACCCTACGTCCTGCTTGATTAATATTGATGATATGGGTAGGACAAGAATAGATCTACCACGAGATCGGAGAGGCTAAACCCTAGAAGCTAGCCTATGGTATGATTGTTGTTGTATATGTTGTCCTACGGACTAAAACCCTCCGGTTTATATAGACACCGGAGAGGGTTAGAGTTACACAGAGTAGGTTACAATGGTAGGAGATCTACATATCCGTATCGCCAAGCTTGCCTTCCACACCAAGGAAAGTCCCTTCTGGACACGGGACAAAGTCTTCAATCTTGTATCTTCATAGTCCAGGAGTCCGGCTAAAGGTATAGTCCGACCATCCGGACACCCCCTAATCCAGGACTCCCTCAGCTGATTTTGTTGAATTCTTCGGGGCACAATCCGTTGAAGAGGATATCACAAGCTTGAGCATTGTATTGTAGCATCTTCAACTCTTTCGCGGTAGCTTCACAGTTCGGTTCTCTCCCATCAAAGAATTCACCTTGCAAGCCAACACACACAATAGCCCAAACAGCGGGGTTATGTCCAAGAATATGCATTTTCACCTTATGCTTCCAACTTGCAAAATTAGTGCCATCAAAGTAAGGACCTCTACGGTGCTAATTTCCCTCGCTAGACGCCATACTCTCCTAGGTTGTGAAACCAAGGCTATGACTTCCAAAAGCTATGAAAATCAAAGCAAATGGAGACCAAAGCTCTGATACCACTTGTAGGATCGAAAGTATGTCTAGAGGGGGGTGATTAGACTACTTGACCAAATAAAAAACTAGCCTTTTCCCAATTTTAGTTCTTGGCAGATTTTAGAAACTTTGGACAAGTCAAGCAATCTTAACACAATTCAAGCAAGCATGCATAGAGTATATGAGCAGCGGAAAGTAAAGCATGTAACTTGCAAGAATGTAAAGCGAAGGGTTTGGAGGATTCAAACGCAATTGGAGACATGGATGTTTTTGTCGTGGTTCCGTAGGTGGTGCTATCGTACATCCATGTTGATGGAGACTTCAACCCACAAAGGGTAACGGTTGCGCGAGTCCACAAAGGGCTCCCCCCACGAAGGGTCCATGAAGAAGCAACCTTGTCTATCCCACCATGGCCATCACCCACGAAGGACTTGCCTCAGTAGCGGTAGATCTTCACGAAGTAGGCGATCTCCTTGCCCTTACAAACTCCTTGGTTCAACTCCACAATCTTGTTGGAGGCTCCCAAGTGAGACCTAGCCAATCTAGGAGACACCACTCTCCAAGAAGTAACAAATGGTGTGTTGATGATGAACTCCTTGCTCTTGTGCTTCAAATGATAGTCTCCCCAACACTCAACTCTCTCTCACGGGATTTGGATTTGGTGGAAAGAATATTTGAGTGGAAAGCAACTTGGGGAAGGCTAGAGATCAAGATTCATATGGTAGGAATGGAATATCTTGGTCTCAACACAAGTGTAGGTGGTTCTTTCTCAGAAAAATAGGTTGGAAGTGTAGGTTTGTTCTGATGGATCTCTCCATGAATGAAGAGGAGGTGGAGGGGTATTTACAGCCTCCACAGAAAATCTAACCGTTACACATAACTTCCCAAACTCGGTGGGACCGAATGGTTAAACTCGGTCTGACCGATTTAGCAAAGCTAGTGACCGTTAGGGTTTTCGGTGGGACCGACATGCAACTCGGTAAGACCGATATGATTAGGGTTAGGGCATAACGTAATCTCGCTGAGACAGATTACACAAACTCGGTGAGACTGATTTTGGTAATAAGCTAACCAGAGAGTTTGTCAGGTAAACTCGGTGGGACCGATCGCTCATTTTAGTGAGACCAAAACGTTACGAAGGGAAAACAGAGAGTTTACATTGCAATGTCGGTGGGACCGATCGCTCATCTCGGTGAGACCAAAATGTTACGTAGGGAAATAGAGAGATTACAACCCCATATCGGTGAGAACGAGATCCCTATCAGTGAGACCGATTTGCCTAGGGTTTGTGGCAGTGGCTATGACATTTGAAACTCGGTGGCGCCGGATAGGAAAAATCGATGGGGCCGAGTTTGACTTTTGGTTGAGGTCATATGTGGATGTGAGAAAGTAGTTGAGGGTTTTGGATCATATCACTAAGCATGTTGAGCAAGAACCTCATTAAGCAACACCTCATCCCTCCTTGATAGTATTGGCTTTTCCTATAGACTCATTGTGATCTTGGATCACTAAAATGGAAAATGTAGAGTCTTGAGATTTGATCTTGAGCCAATCCTTTGTCCTTAGCATTTTGAGGGGTCCACTTTTCTCATCCATGCCATGCCAATCATTGAGCTTTCTTGAGATATTAATCTTGAAATAGCATTAGCTCAATGAGCTATATGTTGTTAGGAACTACCAAAACCACCTAGGGATAGTTGCACTTTCAGATGGACCCACACAGCTTGGGGATAATGCAGCCCGAGGGGCACCCCTAACTGAACAAACCAAAAAATGTCACCTGGCACCATTGCTGAAGAAGTGTTGAGGTAGCCGAAGACGCGCGCTGCAGAAGCTGCTCCTCACGAGTCGCCTAGGCCTTGAACCTCATGAGGCTCTGGAGGCTCGGGGGGCTCACGAGGATTCGTCGTCACCTCCGATAGGATCGCCTGGTGCCTGGCCTCCTGAGCTGCCAGGATGCTCCGCATGTTGTGCTGGTGCATGACAGGCCTGTTCAGCAAACCAAAAGGCATGCAAACGTAGTTGTGAGGGGGCCCTCACACCGGCCAACGCGGGATGGCCAGGAGAGCTCCTGAGACGCGGCCCTGTTGAGCCCAGGGATGTTGATGCAGGTGCGCATCTCACTGTCCTCGTCGGGGCAAGGAGCCACGCTGGGTGGTGGGCGACGGTCGCCTCGCATAGCTATTGCCTCCTGAAGCTCCTTGATTGCCTTAGTGATGAACTCCTGAGCGCCTGGCGCTCCGCACCCTGCACTTTCCTCACGGAAGCGCGCGTTGAAGTACGCCTCCACATGGTGCCCGAGCACCTCCCTCGTGACGCTGACCAAGTTAGAGGCCCTCCATAGGAGAGCCCCCGAGCCCAGCCTGAGAGGGGCGCCGGGCACGCCTTCCTATGCGAGAGGGGAAGGCGCCCCGTCAATGGGCACAAGGCTTGAGGCAGCGCCGCCGAACACCCCACCCCCTGAGGTCCTTGGCAGAGTAGCTACGTCTTGTTCTTGGGGATAGCCTCAGGAGGGTAGACAGCGCCCTTTTCATCTAGGTCCTCGACTGCCGCAACCTGCTAGGCGCGCTCGAGAAAGCACACCGCGTCCTTCTCCTCGCATGTGACCATGATGATGCCGCAGCTTCCTGGCATCTTGACGATGTTGTAACCATGATGAGTCACTACCATGAACTTGGCCAGGGCCAGATACCCAAGGATGGCGTCGTACGGGAGGCGAATGTGGGTGATGTCGAAGTCGACGAGCTCAATGCGGTAGTTGTCGCACTTGCCGAAGG
Source organism: Triticum dicoccoides (assembly GCF_002162155.2). NCBI lineage: Eukaryota > Viridiplantae > Streptophyta > Magnoliopsida > Poales > Poaceae > Triticum > Triticum dicoccoides. The sequence continues at coordinate 89,840,490 of NC_041390.1, forward strand.
TGTTAGGGAGGCGGATCTTCCCTATCGGGGTGGTGGAGCCGTCGATCACTCCTGAGAAGGGCTTGGTAGGCTGCAACTGTTCGTAGGGCACATGCAGTTAGTCGAACGTCTCAACAGAGAACATTGAGCCCCGCACCACCATCAATGAGTGTCTTGGTGACGAGGATGTTGCTGATGGTAGGCGAGCAGAGCATCGGGAGGGCACCGGCAGTTGCCGCACACTTGAGCTGGTCAGAAGAGTTGAAGGTGATGGTCTACTTGGACCACCTGAGCGGACGTGTTGCCTTGAGTTTGGGGAGGGCCGCGTTCACCTCACGCGTGAACTGCTTGAAGATGCGATGGGAGGCTGGGGCCTGAGTGCCACTTAGGATGCAAGTGATGGCGCGAGGCTCTTGGAAGCCCCCAA
>NC_041390.1:89841123-89888845 GCF_002162155.2 Triticum dicoccoides
CTGGTGGTGGTCATCATTCCTTCTTGGTGGTGGCGGCAGCAGAGGAAGGCCGGCGTTGCCCTAAGGGCGATCCTCGCGAGGCTGATCTCTCCAGGCGCCCACACAAGGCTGGCCCCGCCAGCGGTCCTTGCGAGACTGGTCGCGCCAGTCCTGGCAGGGGTTGTGGCTGTCCTAGCGTCCTCCGCCTCGGCCACCTCCACGGTCGTAGCCTCGGTCGTTGCACTCGGGGCGACAACCGAGGCGCCCGTCGCGGATGGCCCTGAGCTCCTGGCAGTCACTGGTGTTGCGGTTGTGCATGTTGTGGAAGACTCAGAATGGGCGGCTGCCCTTGGATTACTCTGAGTGGCCGTAGATGCGCTTCATCTCTGGTTCGGCCGCGAGCACGGCCGGTCCCTTGTGCTTCACGTACTTGGCCTTGGTCTTCTTATCTTCTGGGTCAGCCTCCGGAAGTTCCAGGAGGGAGAGGCGACCTTCCTTAGCTCTCGCACACTTGGTTGCCATGTTGAACATCTCGAGAGCCGTGCACAGGTCCTCGTGTATGGCGATCACCTCCTTCATCTTGACGTCACAGATGCCATCAGTGAACGCCGAGATGATGGCCTCATCCAACACCTTGGGGATCTTGAGTCGCACAATATTGAAGTGTTGGATGTACTTTTGCTAGGTCACTCCTGGCTACTACTTGATGCGCCAAGGGTCACCCGCAGCCAGTAGGCGGTCGCGACTGCCCTAGAAGTTGGCGACGAAACGTTCTCGCATCTCGTCACGGGAGGAGATCGATCCCGCGGGGAGGATGAGGAGCCACGAGCGTGTGCCATCTTTGAGGGCCATGGGAAACCAATTTGCCATAACCTTCTCATCACCGTTGGCCACCTCAATGCTCAGCATGTAGAGATGCAGGAACTCAGCGGGGTTGGGGGTGTCGTGTAGCATGGCGGCAGATCGGGCTTGAACTTCCCTGGCCAGACGACGCTATGCAGCTCCGGTGTGAACATGCGGCATCTCGTTGTGGTCACGAGAGCCCGCCGTAGAAGTGGAGCCTGATCTTGGTGCTCACGCGCCACCACCACAAGCGGCGTGCGGTCTTGACGTGGCGGTGCTGGGAGCGCGCGCACATCTCCTTGCGGCCGCTGCACCACCTGGCTGCTTTCCTCGTCAGGCGTCGGCGCCCTGCACGGTGGGTCGCGACATGGAGCCTCATGCCTTGCGCTCGAGGGCGACGTCTTGTCTGTGAGGTGGAGGAGGCGCGTCGTGGGCCACGTCACCCATGAGAGGCGGCAGGGGAGGCAGCGAGCGGGACGGCGCAGGGGTCTCTCCGGCGGTGCTGACGAGCTCGGCAATGCGGTCTAGCCAGTCCTCATAGAGGTCGTCGATGGGGCGATAGCGCAGGAGCTCGTGTGCCATGAGCAACGTACCCTGTGTGTTCGCCGGCCCGCGACGAGCATGAGATGATGAAGCGGCTGCCGGGGTCAGCCATGGAGTGGTGGTGCGCCCATCCCAACGCATAGAGGGTTGCATTGACGAAGCCTGCTACTCGTGGGTCGCCGGGCCGATGGCAGTGTTGGCCGCGGGCGAGGGGGATCGGCGGGGAACACCATCGCCTACGGGTGCCGTTTGGGCGACGTGGGCGATGTGGGCGGTGAGGGCGGCCTGGCACTCATCACGAACTCGATGAGCGTCAGCCATGGGGACGGCGAAACGTTGGTGAATCGACTGGAGGAAGAGAGACTCCGACGCACCCCTACCTAGCGCACCAAATATCAGATTTTGGGCTTCGTAGACCATGGATAGATTTGAACTCTAGGGTGTGTGTGAAGAAATCAACCTCCCCAGTCTGCCTACTTGCCAATCTCACAGCCTAGCTCGATGAACGAGAAGGAAATGGGACACGGCAGTTTACGCAGGTTCGAACTACCTTGCGGTGTAAAACCCTACTCCTACTTTGTGGTGGATTGGCCTCGTGGTGGGTTGAGGGTGAACTAGTATAGTGGAAGAACGACCTTAGGAGGTGTGTTCTTGAGCTGGTGGGGGAGAGGATGATCTCTAGGATCTGATCCCTCTCTACGGTGGTGGTGTTGCCCTATTTATAGTGGCTTTTGTCCTCTTCCCAAATGAAGGCGGGAAGGGATCCCACATGGCCAAATTCTAAAGGAGACAACTAGTACATCTTATCCTGACAAAGGTAGTCTTCGCCTGCAAAGCTTCTGGTCATGACGTCATGGTGGGCTCAGCGATGACCTCTATCCTGCCATCCTGGCGGTCTTGGTCTTGTTACATGGGAATGAAAACCTTTGGCTGATTCCTCAGGACGCCACGCCTGCGCATGCCTCCTTAGCACCAAAGAGGAAACTGTTGTCATGTGCCCGCTGGCACCCCCCTGTCCTTGGTCGTCATGGCTCACGTCATTTGAGCGTCATGAGGTGAGGCTTGCATAGAAATTTCCGCCCCTCAAGAGCCAGCCTGAGGAGGCCGCTCCTTCTGGAGGTCTTGGTGTCATCCGCCTCGCGAGGCTTGGCCCCTCGCGAGCGTCTTGAGTTGTCAATGTTGAAGATGGATCGTACCAGGCCGTCGATGGAGCCATGTCGTGGGCCGCATGCAGGCAAGTCTTGGTACCCCCATTCCTAGAACGCCGACAAATTCATTTTCCATTTTTGAGTGCCCAAAATGAGTTTTTTTTGCGAAGGACCTACCATATGTTTGTTGCAAAATGGCACCAAATCATTTATATAAAATATTAGGCCATATTTAATGTACAATTGATCAAATGGTTGGGTGTCAAAAACTTTGAGCCACCTCTAGTGAAAAAGACAAATTTCCACATATTCAATAGGAAATGGGTCAAATTTGAACTGCAGTTGTCTCATAGTTTGCTCATGATTTTTTTTTTGAAAAAACATTTTTAGGTACAAAGGTATCTATTTAATCAGAGAAACACCAAAAGTTTTCCAAGATTCAATCACTAGCTAGGAATGGTCATGCCCGCCTGTCGGTTCTATATCCGACGTATCTCGTAGTAGGGGTCCTAAGCTAGCCGTCTTGGAGCGATGGTAACATGGACACGGGATTTTACCCATCTTCGAAGAGATAATACCCTACATGTTGCTTTTGATTGTTTTCATATGGGGTGTAGTACAGAGTACATGTATCTACCATGAGATTCTTCTCATGGATATAAGATTGTCTATTGACTAGCCTGGCCTCGGTTTATATAACACACTAGAGGCCTAGGGTTTTAGGAGAGTCCTCGTCTTGGGCGCCAAGTCTTGTGGGATCTCCCATGTATCCGGCATGGGCTTCCCGAAGTGGCCCATGAGTGAACCGCCATGGGGATCCTCAGCCCGATCCAGCTGGTCGGGAGACGACGCGGTGAGTCCCCCCTAGTCCAGGACACCGTGAGTAGCCCCCTGAACCGGTCTTCAAGTTGGGGACGCTCCTCGATTCTTCTGAACTATTCTTCATCTTTGGTCGTCAGTCTTGAAAACTGGTTCAACAAATCTTCCCATCTTCGACCTTGAGGATTTCCGAAGAGGATCCGAAGAGTTTATACGTTGGGTATCCGAGGAGCCCCTTTAAGTTATCGGCCTCTATCAATGCCTTGTTATTTTTACTCCCACCTCGGGTTTTGAAGTGTTTCCTGTCCGGCGGTGTCCTCTTGCATCCGAGCTCCAACACCGGACTACATTCGAGGTATCTTTTGCAGCCGAGCACCAACGACTGTATCTGAGCTCCAACGCCAGACTGTACCCGAGCTCCAACGCCGGACTATATCCGAGGTGTCATAGATCACCTTGGCTTGAAAAGGTTTGAAGGGGGTTATTCGAGCTTAACACTGAAAAGATCTCTATGGAACCAGCCACTCGCAGGCGAGCTTTACGTCGGACTGCTTCCGAGGTGATGCACAACCTCAGGCTCGGGCTGATTGTTTGTGGATTTTATTTCCGATTGATGCAATTTATTTACTGACGAGATATATAGCCAGTAGCCCTCAAGGTGTGTGTCGGCCTAAAATCCGAGATGCACATTAGAGGAGATAGTGATCGGCGGACGGGCCGTTAAGAGAGGGTTTTGAGAAGTCGCCGTAATATATTAGCTTGATGCTGGATAAGCCCCAGTTGTTACCTATTGTTGTCCGGAGACGCGTTTGCCCATAGTTCGGTCAAGCCGAACACTAAGCACTTTGAATTTGTTGTATTGAATAGGCAATGCAGTAGCCCCCGAGCCACTGGTCGGGTGGCAACACCAGATCAGGGGACCGATGTGCCCCTTAAATATTTAGACATTGGCCTTGTTTCCCGTCAATATTTAGGAACTTTTCCCAAACTAAATCGATGTGCCCCTTTCTATTGCGGAACTTTTCCCAAACTAAAAACTATGTGGTCGACGATGTGTTTATTTTGACTCCGTTGCGACCCTTTATCATTTGAAAGTGGCCCATCGTTGGCTTCCACCCCCTTGTAGATGCTATGTAGGGTGTTTCCACAATAGAAAAACAACCCTTATCCAATGTCTCAGCGCCCGAAGGCGGTTGTGTTAGTGGAAACGAGGCAATCAGATATCCGGGCTTTATAACTTTCACTTAGTCATAGGAGCTTAAAGTTGGGAGGCCAGCTACTAGCCCCCGGCTAGTGTTCGGCATCAACCAAGGTCAAGCTGTTAACACTGTGGCCAATGTTATGAATGGCCCATCGTTTAACACGGGGTGACATCCATCGATCTTGACACAGTCATTGGATCGCTGACCAGTTTACGCTTATTGTGACAGACAGTTTTCGACTTACTCCACTGAGGCACTTAACCACGCAAGCCGGAAGCACAATCGCAGTGGTTCTCTCTTTGCACACCTAGCCGAATAAAGCGGAATGTAGGAGGCAAGCACAGGAGCCGGGCAACCCAACTATTGACCGAAGACACAATTCGAAACTGATGCATATATAGCAATATCCGAGAATGTTTTTGCCGAATCTCTAAAGGTGTCCGGTGTTGCTCTACGAGACTAATGCTGGAAACGCATAAATATTTTAAAAGTGTCATAGGCTTGGAAAACCAAAAAACTTCAGTAAAAACTGTATGCCTGAACTAAATTAATTCATTTGGTGCCAATCCGAAAATTGGTCTTAAATTTTTTGTACTTCTGTCATGCTTTAACATGTCACATCCGATCTCTAGACTGCAAGTGGATTAGCATCGGCTTCAATCTCCTTATCCCGAAGGCGGAGTGCTTCTTCGAGGCATGTTTAGCGAACTAAACTCGCGCATCTTTAGAGAGAAACCAGGCTATCCTGCTATTGACCATACACTCGAGTCGAAAAAGGAGTGATAGAAAAACACTTTGCAATGACCGAGAAGAAAACACATTTACTATAAAACGGCTCATATAAATTTAAGAGCCCCTGGTTAACATGGAAAAATGGAGTGTTTTTAGCAAACAACGTTTTGAACAAACAACTTTTTGTTTAAAACAGATATAATGCTTGGTCGAACTGAACAAAAATTTAAAATTTTAAAAGTGTGAGCATGAAAGCAACTTAGCTGGTTAATGTGCTCGGTGTAGATGACACGGTTGAGCCTGCCGCCGAACTAGGTCCAAGCCCCCGAGCTGGCCCTAAGGTGGCCGGGCGAAGAGCTCGGCGCTCCTAAGTGGAAACGCAACGTCATTGATGTGGCGAGGTGGAGCCCCCTGCCCCGCTAATGTGACGAAGCAGGTCAACGTATCAAGCACCGCCTTAATGTTGGCACGAACAGTGCACCGAAGTGACAACACAATTCGGTTGATGAAAGTGGGATGACAACGTAGGCACGCTAAGGTGACCATATATCGCAGTCAAAATCAATTTCCTGCACAAACAAATTAGTGCAAGCAAGAAACAACAATAATTGAAATAAAGATATAATGCATAATTAATATATGCAAAGCGAATAATCAGGTAAATTTGGCCCGGGTGCCGAGGTCGGTTCAACAGAGTGGCAGTGCGAATATGTTGATGTAGGTCGGCATGCGTGGGGAGAAACATCGGCCTGGCATCATCCGAACTCATTGTGCAGAGGTGTTGGTCGGTGCGGTGGCTGTCGACCGCATAAGATAGCTTGTTGCATAAATCCGATATTGATGCACGCGCAACAACTAGTAGTGCTAATGGCATCAGGGAAGCACATGAAAGAGAGACCATTAATGAAAAATGTAGATGGCCTCCAAACTTAATTAAATAATAGGGAAAAACAAATATCAAATCTCCCTATGACTGAGCTGAGCCGAACTATCATCGGTCTCACATGCATGTTGTGTACGGTACTGCGTCATCTCCACGGCTGAGCCGAACTATCGCCGCTCTCACAGGCATGTTGTGGCACAGTCGAAGTTGATTACATGCACACATAAAATAGTGCAAGCCAATAATAATAGTAGTAATAATAATAATATAATTAAAAAAATTGCTGCACAATTAATAATTTATGCAAAGTGAATAATAAAAGAGATAACGCCCGTGCGCCGAACACCCGACGAGGTAGAGCTCTCTCGGCGATGCCGAAGTCCCTGAGGCAACCGAACATGTAGGTATGGTAATGCGACCAATAAGGTGATCACGTGAGCCAATTTATGCCGATTGGGATGACGGCGTCGGCTTCCCGAATTGACCGCGTGACGCGGTTGAAGTCGATTACCTACACACGTAAAATAGTGCAGTCCGAAAAGATCTTCTACTTAATTGTCATAAATGAAATAAAAAATTAAAGGAATACGGCTTGAGAGCCGAGGTCGGCCTGGTGGAGCGCCAAGGTTCGTGTGCCGCGTCCGAAGTGACCCCACGACTTGGTCGGTGGAGGCGGGACGATGACGTCGGCTTGCCGGCGGCGGGGCATAGTCAAGGTTAATTATATGCATGCATTAAGTAGCACAAGCCAGGTAATAATAACAAAGTAAAGGAATAACGAAAAAATTGCAGAATTATTACTGCGAAATAAATTATTAAAAGAAATTTGGCCTGGTGCAAGGACGATGTCGACACAAGGCGTTGGAACGCCAAGGTGACAGAATCTGAATTCGCAGGGTCACCCAAGTTGCGGACACAATGTGTGCAGGACAGTGACAACATATCGAGTCGCCCTAAAATGACGACCTTAAAGTGGACCAGGCTGCAAAACCTGCAGTACCAAAAATCGCTAACGAGCAGAAAATACTCTTTGAAATATTATTAGTATGTGCAACACGAATAATTAAAACAATTGGACCTGTCGACTTATCCGACGATGTGGAAACTTGCTAGTAGACGGAGACAACGATGGACGAGAGACTTCCTGGCCGGAGTGCATCAGGCTGGACAATATATGGAACTGCCGATCCGAATGCGGAGGTCGGTTTGATGAAGGGTCTGACGCGTACGTCGGCCGGCCAGATCGATGCAGACGGAAAAAACATGTACAAGTGTCGGCAAAGTATCTCTGCAAAAAATAATGCAGTACAAACCAACAGAAAACAATCTCTGTGTTATAATTTTACATGCTAAGCAATTAGCCAAGAAAAATAAAATCTGACCGCGATGACCACAGCAGACCGAAGTAGATAAAAACGATTTGGATCAGTAATCAAATCACTTTGGCCTTCATCTTTTCAGGAGGATTCACCAATATGTGAAATAGCAGTACTAGCAATTGAATTATAATTAGTGGTACTTTTAGTCTATGCACTTATCAACAAAAAGTAATACTAGTAGAGGACAAGCTGCAGCCAAGTACTGGATCTAAAAAAGGGAGAGAGAGAGATACAGAGAGAAAGGAGCCTCCCTGGTGCATGCAATCCTGCTCCCTGTGTGCTTGGGTGCCTCAAAAGGTGGCTTGGTCGGCCGATGTTGCTGTCGAAAGGCCTCGGGATTTGTGTTGCATCTAGTACTAATTGATGTAGTACTTTGACACTAGTCCGGATAGTTAAATCTTTGGGATGCATCAGGGTTGGACATCCAATTTGTTTACTAGTATGGATAAAGTCCTCCGCATGTGGAACCCTGCCGTCGCCCGCCAAGGAGTGCAGATTATATAGATCATCCGTGTCCGTGCACAAATCCATGAACACGACAACGTAAAATCAGAAAAAGTAATCCTTAAAAAAATTAAGTGATGATGAATAGATCTAATCGGAAAGACATCACCTGATCATCCCATCAAACCGCGGCGATCACCCAGCTGGCTCTCAATGAAAGCATCAAGGTCGGTTCTATATCCGGCGTATCTCATAGTAGGGGTCCTAAGCTAGGCGTCTTGGAGCGATGGTAACATGGACACATGATTTTACCCATCTTCGAAGAGATAATACCCTACATGATGCATTTGATTGTTTCATATGGGATGTAGTACAGAGTACATGTATCTACCACGAGATTGTTCTCATGAATATAAGATCATCTATTGACTAGCCTGGCCTCGATTTATATAACACACTAGAGGCCTAGGGTTTTAGGAGAGTCCTCGTCTTGGGTGCCAAGTCTTGTGGGATCTCCCTTGTATGCGGCATGGGCTGCCCGAAGTGGCCCATGAGTGAACCGCCATGGGGTCCTCGGCCCGATCCAGCTGGTCAAGAGACGACGAGGTGAGTCCCCCCTAGTCCAAGAGACTGTCACTGCCGTTTTGACAGCATGAAAAATCGACATGAAAAATTCAAAAAGATCAAAAAGTTGGAAACCTTTGCATTGTGTCATTATATGTGACCAAGTTACCAGTAAAATAATAAACTTGTAATTTGGAAATTATTTTTAAAAAGTGTTCTCGGAAATGATTTATCATGTGTGAAGATTCATGGCTTTCAAGCCAAAGGATCAATCTTATGGCCACATCCATGTCATAGTTTGTTCAAATGATCTCATATTGAGCACAAGGGTGCATCTTCTAATGGAAAAGAATGTTGGCTAAGGAAGTTTTCTTTTTATTTGGACGAAAATTCATTTTCCATTTTTTGAGTGCACAAAATGAGTTTTTTGTGAAGGGCCTACCATATATTTGTTGCAGAATTCGACCAAATCATTTTTATAAAATGTTATTCCATATTTAATGTACAATTTACCAAATGGTTGGGTGTCAAAAGTTTTTATCCACCTCTCGTGAAAAAGACAAATTTCTGCCGATTCAGTAAGAAGCGGGTCAAATTTGAACTGCAGTTGCCTTATAGTTTGCTCTTTATTTTTCCAAAAATCATTTCTAGGTACATAAGTATTATTTAATCAGAGATAGATGGTGTGGTAGCAAGACGTCGAGGTTTGGATGGTGTCCGAGGACCCCAACTCCAGAGCACGTAAACCAGCATGCCACCGCGTGGTCACTGCATGCCCGTGGCGTTACCACGCGTTCTGGGTAGCCTAGGCATGTCTGGTGGGTTGTTCACACCCCTGATAGGTGTTAGGAGGAATAATACGACATAAGAATCTCACGAGGAGACTGAACTAAGCTCAAACATGAATTAGCAGCCAAGTTTTGATTAGTGGTGGGGGAAATGCACATGGCCAATGGGCATGAGTTTTTACTGAGGATGATTGTCGGTGTCAAAACTGGCGGATCTCGGGTAGGGGGTCCCGAACTGTGCGTCTAGGCCGGATGGTAATAGGAGGCAAGGGACATGAAGTTTTACCCAGGTTCGGGCCCTCTTGATGGAGGTAAAACCCTACGTCCTGCTTGATTAATATTGATGATATGGATAGTACAAGAGTAGATCTACCACGAGATCGGAGAGGCTAAACCCTAGAAGCTAGCCTATGGTATGATTGTTGTTCTGTATGTTGTCCTACGGACTAAAACCCTCCGGTTTATATAGACATTGGAGAGGGTTAGGGTTACACAAAGTCGGTTACAATGGTAGGAGATCCACATATCCGTATCGCCAAGCTTGCCTTCCACGCCAAGGAAAGTCCCTCCCGGACACGGGACGAAGTCTTCAATCTTGTATCTTCATAGTCCAGGAGTCCGGCTGAAGGTATAGTCTGGCCATCCGGACACTCCCTAATCCAGGACTCCCTCAGTAGCCCCTGAACCAGGCTTCAATGACGACGAGTCCGGCGCGCAGATTGTCTTCGGCATTGCAAGGCGGGTTCCTCCTCCAAGTACTTCATAGAAGATTGTGAACACAAAGAATAGTGTCCGGCTCTGCAAAATAAGTTTCCACATATTGCCATAGAGAGAATAATATTTACACAAATCTAATCTGCTGACGTATTCCGTACTGTGACATCGCACCACGGCCAAGCCTTTATTCGAATCGTTTTATTGTCCCACCTCAGCGTGTCATGCGAGGCGGTCTCCTTGGCACGTCTTGTGAAAGCAGAGATCATGTCCCCTTATTCCGGGATTCTCATCAATACGGGCGTGGGTAACCCAACCGCGCCATTGATTATTGTGCTTGGAGATAAGCGAGTTTTACCAGGCTGGTGGGGACACGTAGTTGCGTCCACCCATATAAGGGGATAAGGATCCACCTTTTCACCTACGCCTTCTTCCTCCTTTGCCTATCCATTTTTGCACACTCGAGCTCCAGCGCCCAATGCGTCATTCCCCACCTCAACCTTCTCCAGCCATGTCCAGAGCGGGAGGCAAGTGGATGGTCTCCTCCGTCACGGAGGGACACATCAAAAAACTGAGGAAGGCCGGATACCTGTCTAACGACATCGCATAGCGACTTCCCGAAGAGGGGCAGCTCCTCCCCACCCCAAGGCCCCATGAGAAGGTAGTGTTCCTTCCCCACTTCCTCCGCGGACTGGGCTTTCCTATCCACCCATTCGTCCGGGGACTCATGTTCTACTACGGCCTGGATTTTCATGATCTGGCCCCGAACTTCATCCTCAACATCTCGGCGTTTATCGTCGTGTGCGAGGCTTTCCTCTGAATCCGCCCCCATTTCGGCCTATGGCTCAAGACTTTCAATGTCAAGACGAAGGTGGTGCGCGGCAACCAGGCAGAGTGCGGAGGCGCCATGGTGGGAAAGATGCCCAACGTCTTATGGCTCGAGGGATCCTTTGTGGAGACCCTGAAGGGGTGGCAATCGGGGTGGTTATACATAACCGAGCCGCGCGACCCTGAGTGGGTCGCAGCCCCCGAGTTCCGGTCCGGACCCCCAACGCGGCTCACGTCCTGGAAAGAGACGGCCTGTCGTGGGGCAGCAAAGGAGAGGTGACTGGACTGCAAACATGCATCCAAACCCTGGTGAACAAGCAGCTCAGGCTTGTCAACGTAGTCCAGGTTATGCTCATCCGCCGGATCCTCCCGTGTCAACAACGGGCCTTCAATCTGTGGGAGTTCAACCCGGCGCAGCACCGAACTCTGAGCAGGCTCTTCGACACGACATACGAAGATGCCTAGAAGGTGCTTTTCAAGGGCGCCAAGGCTCCCGCATCCGCTACCGAGGATCGCGGATTCAGCGCGCAGCGTCATGCCAGCGCGGTAAGTTGTTTGTACCTTTTACAGGGTATTAGTTTTTCATAGTTTAACTCTATTCGGGATCTAAGCTCCCTTACCTTTGACAGGATTGGCAGGCGAAGTCCGGATAGATCGACTGTTTGGCTCCTTTGCCCGAAGACCCAGCCGATGCCCGCTTGGCGAAGTTGCTGGTTCCGGCACCCCACGTGGTGCCGGAGAAGAAGGCCACGAAGAAGGCCATGGGGACTCGAAAAAGTGTCCGGCGCCAGGAGGTGTCGGGTTCATCATCCGACGGCTCCAAGGCGCGTTCCTCCCGTGAAGACGAGGAGGAAGAAGAAGAGACCTCTCCCCCTCCAGTGGGGGGAGAGAAGAAAAGGAAGGCCACCCTCACTTGGGAGGCCGAAGGGTCCAAGAAGTGGAAAACCCTTCCTCCGGACTACTCCACCAACGCCGACGACGGCGAAGAGGAGTGGCCGCTCAGGGCCAAGCCCCTGGCGAAATCGTAAGTATCGGAATACCAGAGTAATTCATAGTATTCCTTTATTGCACAGCTTTCCCTTATGTCGAATATGATTATGCAAACCCCCCAAGGCCGGGCTCGACTAGTCGTCGAGCGGCTCCCTGGATTCGTCGGACGTGAATTCACTTCCGCCCGCTACCTCCCCCCACCCAACGGACGACGCCGAGGTGCTTTCCCAACAGGTTCTAAGCCAGGAGGAGGTGGTCCTGGACGCGCCGCAAGGCGACCTCCCGGACTCCAGGAGTCAAGGGGATAAAACCCCCCAGGGCTCCAAGTCCAGCTCTAGGTCGGACACCGCTCCAGAACCTTCAAAGGTTCCAGAGTCCGGCGGGCGACCTCCTTCCAAGAGGAGCAAACCCACCATGCCGGTGACCCCCGTCCAACCGGAGGCGCCGGACAATCTGTTGGAGGTGCTCAAAGGCGCCTCCATCGACGAGGAGCACCGCACCATTATGAGTGCGGTGGTCCAAAAGGTTCAGTCCGCCAAGAGCGGACTGACTGAAGCTTGTGCTAGCCTTTTAATAGGCTTTGAGGTAAGTAAAGAATGTGTAAATAATATTACTGCATAGACAGTAGCCCCTGATGCTCTGTTTGGCATTCGGGAAGAAAAGCCAAAGAGAGGATCAAATAAAATTTGCAGGAGTCTAAAAAAAAGGAGTCAATATGCGTATGCAGGCTTCTCTACTGGCGTCCGCCGCACTGACTGCGGAAGTAGACACGCTAAAGCAGAACCTCGAGCAGTCCAAGCAAGAGCTCGGGCATGCCAAGAAGCAGCTCGAGGACAAGGAAGGTAATAAATACCTTGTTTAAATATATATAAAAAAGTGCAATTGCAAAAAATGACAGGATTATCGTGGCTATTGTAGGGGCCACGTCTAAGGTGGCGACCCTTAAGCAAGCGCTGCTCGAGGCCGAGAAGAGGGCGGCCACGGAGCGCACCAAGCGGGAGAAGTATGAGGCCCAGGTTGGCAAGGTGCAGCAAGAGCTCCAGGCTCTCATGAAAAAACATGAGAGTTTGGAACTTGACTCAAAGACGCGAGCGTCCGAGCTCGCGATGGCTATTGAAAAATGCCAAGTCTGCCAAGGTCGAATCCCAGAAGACCCTCCAGGAGTTGGATGCGGTGAAAAAGATAGCGGCGGGTAAGGCATTCTTTATGCAAAGCAAACACATAAACGTGAGTTACTTGTTACTTACCCGAATCCGGAGCTCTCTAGGGGCATTCGTATATCTTCCCCGTAGCGTGTCCGATGCCGCCGCATTCTATCGAGCTGAGGAGGGCAGCTCGATAGAGAAGGTGTTCTGGTCTCAGTATGCTGAGGCCGGACAACCCGTGCCCCTGAGCGACCAGCTGAAGCAACTGGTCGAGCTCCACAAGGCGGCCGAACAGGCCATGAAGGGCCTCATAGTTCGGCTGTGGCATGGAGAGGCTCTGCCTAGGAGCTATTTCGGGCTGGTGCGGCGGCTGGTGGGGGCCTGTCCAAGGCTCGAAGTCATCAAGCGCTCTGTCTGCATTGAAGGTGCCCGTAGGGCCCTTGCCCGTGCTAAGGTGCACTGGGGCAAGCTGGATGCTGAGAAGCTTGTGAAGACAGGCCACCGCCGGGGAAAGAGCATTTCAAGCCCGAGAATTATTATAAGGATGTTCTGAAGGGTGCCCGCCTTATGGCGGATGAATGTTCCAGGGATGTAATTTTTGAGTAAAACTCGCTCGTTTTGTCCTGTGCGCTGAAAACTTGTTCATATGCGCTAAGCAATGCTGTTGGAATTTAAAATATTACCTTCTGTGCGGCTCTTTATCAATTCTGAGAGATGGCGAGTCGTCGGCTTCTGCCCCCGTGCCGCTAGTGCTGGGGTGTTCGGGGATAAACCTGAGTGCTCTTTTTCCCATGTTTTGGTCCTTCGAGGGAGGCGCTCAGCACAACGAACAAGGCAATCGGACTATAATGCGTGAACACTCTCACTTAGCCAATGAATTCTATAATTTTAAATTTCGGTGAAGCCCCTGGTATTCGGAAGACCGAGTTCGGGGCGCTATCCATGCCTTGGCCGGACAGAGCCAACTCCTCGCTCTAAGCGGCATAAGTCTTTAGGGACTCGAAAAACCTCTCGAACAGCGACCAGCTCTCGCTTCGTCATGACAGTTAGTTTTAGCTTTCTCTACTGAGGTGCTCGACCCAGCTCAACTGGGGCACAATCGCAGTAGTTCTCCTAGTGCTACCTTGGCCGATATAGCGGAATGTAAGGCACCAAAACATAGGATCCGGGCAAACCCAACTATTGACCCAAGACATGATTCGGAGCCGATGCATATAATGCTATAATTTCGGGGTGCCGCACTTGTTAAAGTGTTCGGACTTCTCACACCATATTGAGGGGTACTAAAGCCCCTGGCGTATTTTGGCCGTACCAAAGTGTACGGGTGCAACATGTCGTCAAGGAACATATATTTGTAAAAAAAGAGTAATGCAAAAATAGACAAAAGCTATGCATTGTTTATTGAAAAGGGCTGCGATCAAAGCAGAATGATACGAATAATGCAATGAGCAAAAGGTTGGACTATTTAACATGTCCGTTACAGGGGCAGGCTGTGGAATGGTATGCGAAACAGGTATACTACTCGTGACAGAGACCACCTGGGAGTTCCGTAATGCGGCATGGCTTGCCTGCTTCCCTGGTTCTTGCATCGTTTGTGCGGCAATTGAACTGCCGAACAGGCCTTCCGAAGAATGGAGTCCTGAAAGTAAGAGAAAATTAAAGAAAAATTGGCAGCCCCTGGTGCGGTTTAAGCCGTGTTTCGGGCGTGCCGTGATGGTGCCCCTCCCCCTGTACCCATGGTATTTCTAGAGCGTAGTTATGTACGCGAAGCACTGGTGTCGTGAAGACTCTGCCACCGCACCAACTCAGCAGCCAGCCAGCCAGCGTGGCACTACACGCCTCGTCAGTGCGAACGCACGTCGAAGCCAGGCAAGGCGGCGACAGCTGGGATGAGCTTCCTTGCCATCCCCGATAAAGCAAGAAGGGCACATCGGCAGCACATTAAATGTGTTTATCCTACGGTGCCAGGAGATAGACTCGACTACTGTATAGCTTTCCACCTCATGGGTGCCACTGTGGCAGCCCCTTCAGCCCCTTGGACTATAAAAGGAGGCCCGCGGTGTACTGAGAGAGGATTCGGATTTTTTGGACCCTGCATGCTTTGTAGCAAGTCCAAGGACACCCGATAAACATAAACCAGCAGGAGTATGGTATTACGCATCACTTGCGGCCCGAACCTGGATAATCCCCCTGTGTTGATCTCTCAATCCCGCTCTTTCCATAGCCCCGCGCCCGCCAACTGTAGCAAAAGGGATTCCTCGTGATCCCGTAGGTGTCGTTTCCCCCGACAACGATCATCGGGTCGGTAGAGCCAACAGACTCTATGTCGGAGGCGGGCTCGTTGGTGATGTGGATCTTGCCAAGGAGGTCGACGAGGTAGCTTTCGGAGCAGCCTGCTCCCATGTTGGGCGCCGGCTCATCGGAGAGGCAGATCCTGCCGACGAGGTCGGCGAGACTGCTCGCGGCGCAAGCGGCTTCTGCACCACGCAGCATGTCAGCGCAAATGCCATCCGGCGTGCCTGGCTGGCTGTGCTCACTGGGAAGGAAGAGGGTTCCCGTCCAGAATGTGTTTCCGTAGGTCGGTGCACCTTGCCCCATGGTGGGCGCCAAATGTCGAGGTTGTGTAGCGACATATGCCAAGGGGTGGCTAATCAAAGGGACAAGAGTACGTCGTCGGGCTCTAGAAGCGGGAGTGAGCGAGACCGCATACACCTGCGAATCTGACCCAGGTTCAGGGCTCTCCATGGAGATAACACCCCTAGTCCTGCTCTGCGGGGTCTCTGCATGATGACTATGATCAATAGAGTAGCTACAGGTTGCTCCTTGAGCTGTTTGGCTAGAGGAGGAAGAAGAACAAGGCTAGCTCTACTCCTCTCTCTATGTGTGTGTGTGATCTCTAGGCCCCAGTGGTACAATGGTAATCCGGCCGGGTGTAGGACCCGACTGTCAGTGTCTCTAGACACCAGCTTCTCCGTCGGCTGCTGGGGCCTGCTACTTGGTGGATCCCGCCGGTTGTTGCGTACTCGGTCAACAAGCTGCGCCCGCCGCTTGCGGCTCTGGTCGATCGCTTCGCACTGTAGCCTTGCTACGGATGATGGGTGATTTGTCGGGGTGACTGTGGCTACAGTCCCATCACCTAGCGGGCGTTCACTGTAGCCACTCCCTGTCTCTTCTGGTTAATGACGCACAAACTTTGAGGGGGAGCGGGCCGCCTGCTAGGAGGCGGGCCGCCCCTGTCGCCGCCTGCTGGGGTTTTGCTGCCTTCTGGGGCTCGCCGATAGGTAGGGCCCACCGCCAGCGGGCCATACCGACCGGCCATCGTGGGAGCGTAGCTCCATAGATAGTAGGTGATGTCACGGGCAACATGGCTACAATACCCCACCGGGTGAGGGGCGTCCACTGGGTATGCCCGTACTGTAGTCGCGCTCAGCCCTGGATTCGGGGGTAGCAGTTCACACTGTAGACATGCCCCGTCTTGTCGTAGTTACGCGGGTGCAGACTTTGAGGGCATGAGGGGCCGCCTGCCAGAAGTCGGCCCTCTATGGCCGCCTTTTGAGCTCTTGCCATCTTCTAGCAGCCGGCCTCCCAGACCAGCCAGCCCAAGAAGCCGGCCGTTCGTCTAGGAGGTGTGAGGGGCGCAGCTTGCCCCGAAGTCTTGAAATACCAAAGGGAGCCGAAGAGGCTACCCGTGGTCATTTATTCTGACACAACGCATGGCTCTTGATGTGACGTGGGCATCTCCGATTCCTCATGCGGCCTCGGCAACTGTCATGGGATAACAAAAATGTTGGCGCCTACCGCTGAGCCCTCATTGCCTTCCTTTCGTCTTGCTCCAGATCCCCTTCTTCCTCTGCTTAGAGAGCCTCTAGATCTGCCGAATCTTTTCCCCGAGCTCACCACCGATGGCCACCGACAAGGCGAGGCCTGCTGCTCCTTCTGCGCGCCAGGCTCCCTCAATCGAACCGGCCCTTGGTGCATCCACCGTCACTAAGGAGAAGCATCTTGTTGCCGCGCTCCCGCTGATGGCGGGCAGCGCGAACGATGGAGGGGAGACGGTGCTCCGGGTCGGCTCTGCCGATCCGGAAACTTTGGGGAAGAACTTCTACCCCTTCTTCCTGCATAACGTCTTTGCTAGGCTTGTTCCCCCTTCTCCAATTTCTTCTATGCCATCCTCAACCATTACGGGCTCCATGCCCTCCATCTTCAGACCAACTCCATCCTCCTCCTGTCAATCTTTGCATTCTATTGCGGGGCATTTGTGGGAGTGATGCCCTCCGTCGTGCTTTTCTGCCACTTCTTCTACCTTGTTGGGCGGCTCCCAGTGCTCCGGGTGCGCCAGCTTCATTATGGCTCACAGCAGCAATGTGATCTTGAGGGTTGGGAAGAAAGTAGAAGACTTCCGGCACAAGTGGATCTTTATGGACGTCAAGCGCCCCACGCTCTACTGGAGCCGCCGACCGCGCTGCCGGTGAAGCTGGATCGGTGGGCTCACAAGAAGCTCATAAATCCCGGGGAGGAGCAGTTGCTGGAGAAGATCACACCAGACCTGAAGGCAGAAAAGCTGACAGGGGCCATGCTTGTCAAGGAGTTCCTGACGCAGTGCCTGGCTCTGCTACAGGCGCACTCGCGCCCCCTGTGGAGCTTCAAGGATGCGGAAGACGACCTCCGATTGTGCCCGGACAATTTGTCTGATGAGGAGCTAAGCAAGGCCATGCGCACCTTGCTCAAGAAGGACCAGGGCGGCCCCCTGAAGCCCATCTCCGGCTGTATTGCCGCGATGACAGGGAGAAGGTGGCCACCGCCATGCCTATCTTCAATGAACAGGGACTCGTGCGCTGAAGCCTTCCCAGCTCTCGGGCTCCCCGGTGCCGGTGTCCTCCGGCGAGTCTGGTGAGGAGGAGAAGGCGGACTCAGAGGTGACCTGGGAAGGGGTGGGAGAGACCTCTCCCCTGTGATAGAACAATCTCCTCCACGCCTTTTCCGATGATGATGATGCCAGCGAGCACCCAGTCAGGGAGTCGTCGCACTCCACTGGGGTCACCACGAGGTCCGGGGGCACCGCCCCTGAAGAAGTCAAAGCAAGGGACCCCAAAGAAGGGCAGGGCCACGTCACTTCCTCGCGGCGATGGCTCCAGCCTGCCGCCGGCCGCTGCACGCTCGTTCGCCCCTGAAAGCACGGTAATGCCCGTTTCCAGGAAGCTTGGGGGCGTTGCGCTCCTGGGTAGGAAGAGGGACTATGTCACCGAGGACCAGTAAGTATATGTCCTTGCCTTTGCTCTTTGCTCTTGACGCAGTAATCAACACCTTCATCTTGATGGCCAGGCTGACGTCGGCGGCGAAGAGGAAGAAGGAGGATGCCAGAGCCGCCAAGGCCAAGCGGCCTGCCATGGTCACGACGACTCTGGCGCAGAAGGACGAGGCTGCCTCGCATACTCCTGCGGCAGGGTTCCCCTCCCGAGGCTTGGGGGCCCAGCCTCAGGAGAATACTGCCCCTGCTGCTGAGCCAACTCCGGAGGCACTCGCCTTCAGCATGCCTGCTGACGACCCAAGGACCCCAGAACCCCCGTCCATCCTTGCTGCTACTGCTTTGCCAGTCTTGATGCCAGCGCCATCTCCTCCCCAGTTGTCACGGCAGCGGGCTGTGGTTCTTCTGCCGTGCCCGATGCTCTGGAGGAGGCCTTCTCCGTGTTGGACCGGCTTCAGGACGATCTTCAGGGCCTCGATCGGCCGGGCATCGAGGCGCCTAGAGCTGGTCTCGGGGTGGCTCCAGGCGGACTCGTCCGTCAGAGCGGCCTGGGGCCAAGCAAGAGGCTGCCGCCGAGGAGGGCAAGAAGGTGGCCGGTGTGGCCGTAGCTTCTCGCGATGTGGCGTTGAAAGACATCACAGCCGCCGAGGGGCACTGCCGTATGGTGGAGGCCGATCTGAAGGCCCTTCACGACAAGCAGGCCACCCGCACCCGCCAACTAGAGGAGCAGAAGGAGGAGCTGGAAGCCCGGGAGGCTGCGCTCACCGACCGCAACACCGAGCTGGAGCAGGCTGCCCGAGAACAGGCCATGGAGTACAACCGCCTGGAGAAGCTGAAGGAGGAAGTGGAGGCAGCCCAGGCATCTCACGCCAAGCTCGTCTCCGAGGAAGAAGCTCGGCTGGAGACGCGGGAGAAGCTCCTCGCCACTGCTGAGGAGGCGGCCACCACGGGGCGTGCCACCTTCGACTCCCTCGAGCTAAGGTCCCACAAGGCACTACAGGATCTCTATAGGAGAGGGTACGAGAAGCTGCTGGTGACTATGGAGGAAGGCCCCGCCAGGCTGCTCCCCAAGCTTGTCACGACTCTCAAGGGCATTGTCATCGGAATGGGCCCCATGGTGGAGGGAGAGGCCCGCACGCTTTCTACCTCAGCCGCAAGGCGTGTCTTCGGGACCCCAGCTTCGACCTTGGCGCCTTGCTTGAACCCGTGGACCCTGAGCTCCATGACACCGCTACCAAGGCCATGGAGGATCAGGTGGAGGCCTTGCTGTGGAAGTTCCTCTGTGTCGACCCCGCGACCACAGCTGCTGGCAAGGATGGCAGCGACGTTGTCGATGGCGGGCCTCCCTAGGCGGGCAACAACAATGCCCAAGGCTGAGGAAGAAGCTCGAGGGCGGCACTTCCCCCTGCTTTAGTCCTGCAACATGTATCGTGCCTCGTGGAGGTGTAAGAACTTATGCTTGGAATTTTAAGAGACAATATGTTTTGTAATAATTTGCCAGGGTTCCGCAATTTCCTTTCCTGATTGCTTTAGCGTTCTGCGTCGGCAGGGCCCATCCCTGTGCATACCTCAGCCGCCTTTGGGGCATCCTAATAACTAGGAAGGGACCAAGGGGTGAGGGGCTATGTGACCAGTTAGGCTCCTGAGTCGCGATGCTCAGGAATCCGCCTTGACGTGTGAACAACCCTTATGAGGGAGATGCGGGTGTAGGTCTTAGCATTTTGCGTCGGCAAGGCCCGGCCCCGCGCATATCTCAGCCTCCATTGGGGCGTCCGGATCACCAGGCCGAGACCAAGGGGTGAGGGGCTACGTGACCAGTTAGGCTCCTGAGTCGCGATGCTCAGGAGTCCCCCTTGACGTATGAACAAACCTCAATATCTTTCCTCACTGAGCTCTCGCTCGGGAGAGGCGTGCGAAGACCAGGTCCGAGATGGACCTGGCGAGGTGGCGTACGCCAGGCGTGAGCTAAGCATAGCCCCTGTTCCCAACCCCCTCGCGTGACTCCCGAGGGGAAAGCGGCACAGGGAGGCTGAACACCGAGCCTGGTGGATCGCTTGAGGTTACTGCAGCCGTGAGGCTACCCTCGGTTGTTTATCACTAGTGCAGAGCATGGTGCTTCCGCTCTTGCATGGGCATAGCCGCTGCTCGACCGTGTCGTCTGCCAGCGCAGAGCATGGTGCTTCCACTGGTATGTGGGTGGGAGCTCCCTCTGAGGGGAGACTCCGGGGCATGTACAGCCCCACCCTGACACGTGGCTTGCACAGCAGGGCTAGAGGAGGTCTGTATGGGCACTCGTGAGCCAGCGCGGGACTCACGAGGCCCTACCTCAAGGCGGGTTGCGCCTGAATTTGATTCAAAACACTTGAGATGGTCCTGCGAGATGGTTAGGCAACCTGCACTGAGTGAATCTCCTGAGGTTATCGCATGAGAAGGCCGAACACCAACGACCCCAGGGGTGACGTGAACGGGGCCAACCTGCCTGACAGAGCTCAGCCATTGGGTTTGTCGACGCTACAGGGATGGACCCGAGCACAGATGCCGTGCCTAGTCTCCTCATGTGAAAGTACTGAAGAAAGACAACCGGCGCGCGGCTCCCGTGGTAGCGAGGCACCGGGTCACGCGCCCTAACTCATCCGCCCTTGATTAGCTCATGCGAGAACAAGGCACCAAGGACCATGGGAGGTGACGTGCACAGGAGCCGGCCCGCGAGCCAGCTTAGCCACTTCAGTTTAGCGACACTACAAGGACGGGCCCGAGCACAGACGCCGTGCCAGTCCTTAATCATGAGGCATTCGAGGGTGGGTTTGCAAGGGCGTACGACGTTCATGGCGATGAAGCACCGGACAGACAGGTGATAGTCATAAAGCAACTCATGATCAAAGGGTAGAGCCATTTCTGATAGATGCAAAGAATGATACATGCCGCAGGGATGGTGTAGGATCGAAAGTATGTCTAGAGGGGGGGTGATTAGACTACTTGACCAAATAAAAATCTAGCCTTTTCCCAATTTTAGTTCTTGGTAGATTTTAGCAACTTTGGACAAGTCAAGCAATCTTGACACAATTCAAGCAAGCAAGCATAGAGTATATGAGCAGCGGAAAGTAAAGCATGTAACTTGCAAGAATGTAAAGGGAAGGGTTTGGAGGATTCAAATGCAGTTGGAGACACGGATGTTTTTGTCGTGGTTCCGATAGGTGGTGCTATCGTACATCCAGGTTGATGGAGACTTCAACCCACGAAGGGTAACGGTTGCGTGAGTCCACAGAGGGCTCCACCCACGAAGGGTCCACGAAGAAGCAACCTTGTCTATCCCACCATGGCCATCGCCCACAAAGGACTTGCCTCACTAGCGGTAGCTCTTCACGAAGTAGGCAATCTCCTTGCCCTTACAAACTCCTTGGTTCAACTCCACAATCTTGTCGGAGGCTCCCAAGTGACACCTAGCCAATCTAGGAGACACCACTCTCCAAGAAGTAACAAATGGTGTGTTGATGATGAACTCCTTGCTCTTGTGCTTCAAATGATAGTCTCTCCAACACTCAACTCTCTCTCACAGGATTTGGATTTGGTGGAAAGAAGATTTGTGTGGAAAGCAACTTGGGGAAGGCTAGAGATCAAGATTCATATGGTAGGAATGGAATATCTTAGTCTCAACACAAGTGTAGGTGGATCTCTCTCAGAAAAATAGGTTGGAAGTGTAGGTTTGTTCTGATGGCTCTCTCCATGAATGAAGAGGAGGTGGAGGGGTATTTATAGCCTCCACACAAAATCTAACCATTACACATAACTTCCCAAACTCGGTGGGACCGAATGGTTAAACTCGGTCTGACCAATTTAGCAAAGCCAGTGACCGTTAGGGTTTTCGGTGAGACCGACTTGCAACTCGGTAGGACCGATATGATTAGGGTTAGGCCATAACGTAATCTCGGTGAGACCGATTACACAAACTCGGTGAGATCAATTTTGGTAATAAGCTAACCAGAGAGTTGGTCAGGTAAACTCGGTGGGACCGATCGCTCATTTCGGTGAGACCGAAACATTACGAACGGAAAACAGAGAGTGTACATTGCAATCTCGGTGGGACCGATCGCTCATCTCGGTGAGACCGAAATGTTATGAAGGGAAACAGAGAGATTACAACCCCATCTCGGTGAGACCGAGATCCCTATCGGTGAGACCGATTTGCCTACGGTTTGTGGCAGTGGCTATGACATTTGAAACTCGGTTGCGCCGGATAGGAAAAATCGGTGGGGCCGAGTTTGACTTTTGGTTTAGGTCATATGTGGATGTGAGAAAGTAGTTGAGGGTTTTGGAGCATATCACTAAGCACTTTGAGCAAGAACCTCATTAAGCAACACCTCATCCCTCCTTAATAGTATTGGCTTTTCCTATAGACTCAATGTGATCTTGGATCACTAAAATGGAAAATGTAGAGTCTTGAGCTTTGAGCTTGAGCCAATCCTTTGTCCTTAGCATTTTGAGGGGTCCACTTTTCTCATCCATGCCATGCCAATCATTGAGCTTTCCTGAGATATTAATCTTGAAATAGCATTAGCTCAATGAGCTATATGTTGTTAGGAATTACCAAAACCACCTAGGGATAGTTGCACTTTCAATCTCCCCCTTTTTGGTAATTGATGACAACATATAGATCAAAGCTTCGACAAATGATAATAAGAGTGAAAGCATTGTCTCTTTGAGAAGTATGTGCAAAGCAAGAGCTCCCCCTAAATTTGTGCATAGTTTAAGATTTGCTTTGGACTGCAAATGCACAAAGAGTTAGGATCATGGGTTACTCTTCCATGTCACATACATCTTGGTGGAGCGCTCAAAATGATAATAATTAAAATGCATGCACTCATCACCAAGCAAAGTGAATGATCATATGGAATATAAAAAGGATAATGTCATCCAAGAAGCATTAAGGTATAATATGATCAAACACATGATCATCCAAGCAAGCACAAAGTAAAAAGTATCTCAACCAAGCAAATAAATGAAGTTTAACCACCAAACAAAAGAGAGAATGAAAAAGCAAACGCTCTCTCTCGAAGCCTATGATCTATACATTTTCTCCCCTTTGGCAACAAGTTACCAAAAAGTTCGTAAAAAATGCATAGTGCTAGATCGACACTCAGGCTTGCTCTTCAGGTGGTGGTGTAGACAGAACTCCAAGCACGAAGGCATCAGTCGATGTAGATGGAGCTGGTGGAGTAGATGCTAGAGCCGGCAGCACTGAAGCTGTAGCTGGTGTAGATGAAGTAGCTCTGGTGTCTGGAATAGGCACTGCAGCAGACCTCTGACCTCTGGGCACTCTAGCAAAAGCATTAGTGGTTGTCTTGCCCTTCTTCTCCTGCACTTCATCCTGAAGTTTCTCAACGACTGGCTGGATCTCAGTGACCTTCACATCTAAGTCATAGAACTTTTGCTCCATGATCCTCTCCAGGCTCTCCTAGTTTTGAGTCAG
This sequence comes from Triticum dicoccoides, assembly GCF_002162155.2. NCBI lineage: Eukaryota > Viridiplantae > Streptophyta > Magnoliopsida > Poales > Poaceae > Triticum > Triticum dicoccoides. Next base: position 89,864,837 of record NC_041390.1, read on the forward strand.
GGTAGCTAGTCCCTTCTCAATCCTTAGAGTGGAGGCAATCAAGTAGCCAAGCTGATCTTGCTTGCTCTTCAGAAGATATTGAGATGCTTCTTCAGTAGTTGGCATCCTTGCAGCCTTTTCAGCCTTTGCCTTCTCCTTCTTGGCTTGTGCGTGCACAGAAGATGGTTCATTTTCGTCCATCACCATAGTGTTGTCCTCAAAGTCTGGGTAGATGGGCAGGTGCTCCTTGTCCAGCAGATATGTGCCGGTGCCCATCTTGGAGTTAATTAGCTCCTGGATCTATGGGGCATACCCACAACTCCTCTTCTGATCTGCAGCTGTCCTCTTTATGGTTTCCACTATTAGGCTCATGACTTTGAACTTCTGTGGAACATCAAAGATGTGAAGCAAGTTAATTGCATGGCCTCTGATCATCTTGTGATCACCTAACTTTGGCAAGAGAATGTGCCTGAGGATCCAGTTGATAGTTCGCAAGCCTGACAGAAGGTAATGTACAGATCCAAACTTGTGTGTCTCAAGAGCAGCATCTGGGATCTCCTTGTACATGTGTGCCATGGTGTTGTGATCCTTCTTTTTCTTGGCATAGACATCCAAGTCATCTTCACTCTCTTTTGGGGCATTGATAAACTTAGCCCATTCTGCAACTGTGGACTGGTACATAGTACCTTCAGACATCCAAACGATCCTTCCATCTAGGTAGAAGTGGGATGTGGAGTAGAACTGCATGATGAGCTCATCATTCCATTTTGTGAGCTTCTGAGCCACAAGCTCATCAACTCCACAAGCCTTGAAGCTGTCATATACACCAGGGAAGTGATACTCATTTTCCTTAATGAATGTCCAATCGACCCATCTCATGTCACACACTATGGGCTTCTTGTCAAGCAAGATGGTCTCATAGAAGTCCCGATGTTCCTTTGTATGGAACCTGTAGTCCACAGTAGTCCATCTCCTGGAGGCATATGGATCAGATTCTCTCAATAGCCTTAGACCAGAGTCCTTCCCGACTTTCATGTTCTCTGCAACTGGATGAGCATCATTGTGGTCTGGAATTTTTGGCTACAATTTCCTCAAGACAACAGAATCATCTTCTTCTATTTCAACTTTAGGCATTGGGGCCATATTCCTTTTTCAGGACTTTCCACTTTGAGGTGGTTTCTTCTTCCTCAGCCACATAGTCCTCATCCTCTCACACTGAGGTTCTTTTCTTGCTGGCCCTGGTGGCAGCCTTTGGCAGATTGCTGGGTGTGCTCCTGCTTCCGTCATCTGAGCTGCTAGAGGGACTAGTGCCCTCACTCATCTGAACCTGCTCTTCAGATTTGTTCTGACTGTCACTCTGATCTGACATGATGCAAACACTGACAGCAGACCCTGTGAATAGATTATAGATGAGGTAGAGTGGATAAGCATCACAAAGTACAGAGGTTTTTGCAAAAGAATGAATTAAAAACTTAGTTTTAGTTTTCCATAGAAAGCATTTCGGATCTACCGATTTGCAAACTCGGTGATACCGAAGCAGCTTTTGGAACCTAAACTAGTGAACTCGGTCAGACCGAGTCACAGTTTGGTGGCACCGAGACTGCTAGGGTTTCACAAAGTGCTGAACTCGGTCACACCGATTTGCAATCGGTCAGACCGAGAATCACATGGGCAATGGCCTGAGCCAAATCGGTGGAACCGATTTCATCAACTCGGTTGGTCCGAGATGGTTTCGGCGGAAACCTAACCCTAAATTTTCAATTCACGACTAAACTACGGAGTGTTTTCGATGGATAGAATGATCTCAATCGTGGCAAGATACATGGCAAAGCAATGTGCTGGGGAATCGGAGTTAGAACAACACAAAGTTCAAGTCCATACCCTAGTTCGGCGATGAACTTGGTATGGCGGCAATGGCGGAGACGATCCCATTGACGGCGGCGAAGACCAGCGACAGAGGCGGCTGGCGACGAGGAGGATGATCCGGAGACCCAGGGAGGCAGAGCAGGCTAAGCGTGGGAGAGGAGGTTCGGAAAGTTTTCCAAATTTTGACCCGTGGATATATATAGCCTGACCCTGTCGGTGTGACCGAGTGGAACAACTTGGTGGCACCGAGATTCATAACTGCAAGCAGTTACTGAAACTCGGTGTGACCGAAAAGTACAAATCGGTTGCACCGAGATTGAAAACCTAGATCGACTTAGTGATCTCGGTATGACCGAAATGGATGAATCGGTTAGACCGAAACACACAAAGAAGTTTTGGATTTTTAAGTCTATAATGAATCGGGGACTCCGAGTGCTCCTCACACAGAGTGGTTCGAATCTCACTTGATCAAATTTTCTGATGCAGCATGAATAGAGTTTTAGACGAGAAAAGCATAGATAGCTAGAGAAGGTTCTTAGGCATTCTTGTCCATCCACTTGGAAAAAGAAAAGGAAAAATAAACCAATCAATTAAAACAACAAGTGGATGTCCTCGAATGAGTAAAGTATGCAACCAACATGCTCACACAATAAAATGACAAATGAAATATGTGGCAAAGCATGCACAAACAATTCTAGCATTTATCAAGCAATTGCGATGACTAGGTCATCTATATATGCGTATATTGACTTAGTAGTCAAATGAGAACATTTGATCATAGGTCATACTCATCATTTAAGCACAAGTGGGGTTACCACTTTTACATAAAGCGTTGTTGTGTTCACACCATTAGAGTTGCTTTAACTCAATTGTTAGAGCAAAGCTCCCCCTAGATGTGAGATCCCCCCTAAGAGGGATGAACTAACCTTGGGTTTTGTCGATGATGACTTCATGTAGGTGTTGAAGATGCGGATGCTCTAAGTTGATGTAGATCATTCGGAGCTATCCTTTGGAGTGAATTGCACTTTCAATACCTACACGGGTTAGTCCCACAAGGAACAAACAAGAATATCCATAGACATAGAGTGATGCACACTCAATATAATGTCCATGAAAGCATTAGGTTACCTCGTCCCTTGTCTTACTAACAATAGGGCTTGTGACTCCTTGAACTAGTGCAAGATGTGGAAGTTGATTTTACTTGTTCTCGCCAAAATGATAAGAGTGAAGTGTGTTGGCGGAGTCACCCTCAAGAACTCTCTAGTTCTTCTTCTTCGAGATCCACACCATCTTGATGGGAATCCTCGGAGTTGTGGTTGTACTTGATGAAGTGGAACTTGATGTAGTCTTGGGAACCCACTTGACCAAGGCCTTAGGAACTTCTTTAAATGCATCAATTTCCTCTTGAAGCTTGTCCTTGCCTTTTTGCGTGTGGTCTTGTGCTGGAAGATCATCTTGAGCTTGTGTCCCTTTGAAAGAAGTAGGATCATACTTCTCTTGTTGAGGAACAAACTTCGTCTTGGGGTATTGATCTTCTTCCCACTCAACTCTATTGGCATTGAACTTTCATTCAAAACCAATGCCTTGATTCTTCTGGTGCCTTCCTTGCTTGCGTACAATTTCATCGAATTGCTTACTCCAGGCAAGGCTCTTGTAAACACCTCTCTCTATGATTCCCCTCAATAAGCTATTTTCTAGCTCAAGTGTAACTTGGCTAATAGAATCATTAGTGGAATCAAGAGAACTACTAGAAGCAACAACATTGGATTTAGCATGATTATTGTTACTACTAGAGGAAGAATCCTTCTTGTTCTTGTTGCTAGACTTTGAAAGTGTAACTATCCCTAGGTGGTTTTGGTAATTCCTAACAACATATAGCTCATTGAGCTAATTCTATTCCAAGATTAATATTTCAGGAAAAGCTCAATGAATGGCATGCCATGGATGAGGAAAGTGGACCCCTCAAAATACTAAGGACAAAAAGATTGGCTCAAGCTCAAAGCTCAAGACTCTACATTTTATATTTTAGTGATCCAAGATCACATTGAGTCTATAGGAAAAGCCAATACTATCAAGGAGGGATGAGGTGTTTCTTGATGAGGTTCTTGCTTCATAGTGCTTAGTGATATGCTCCAAAACCCTCAACTACCTTCCTTCATTGTAAGAATTGTTGCTCATGAGATGTCACTCAAGGATAAGGAGGAGCTCCATAACAAGTCAAGTGGTGCTTACAAAGCCTCATGTGAAGCTCCCACATCATCAAGTGAGAAACAAACCTTCAATGAAGAATTGAGCCTAATGGTGAAGAACTTCAACAAGTTCTACAAGAATAGAAGCAAAGAGAGAAGTTCCAAGTCAAGGTCCTACAATGACAAAAGATCTTCTAGTCGAGAGCGAAATTGTTACAATTGTGGAAGACCCGGACACTACTCCAATGAGTGTATGGCTCCCCACAAGAGAAGAGAAGATTCTCCCAAAAGAAGAAGTAGAAGAGAAGAATCACCGTCAAGGGAGAGAAGGAGTAGGGATGATCGATATGAACGAAGACCCTCTCGGAGAAGCAAGGATTTGGAAAGGAAGGACAAGTCATCAAGGAGCTACACAAAACAAAGACATCAAGCTCATGTTGGTGAATGGGTATTCGGCTCCGACTCCGACAATGACTCCGAGAGAAGCTATCACTCAGACTCTGAATATACTCAAGATGAAGGTGTTGCCGGTCTAGCACTTGTGTCAACCAACTCCTACGACATATTTGATTCACCAAATGAAGGAATTGGAAGATGCTTCATGGCCAAAGGTCCAAAGGTATCACACCCCGAGTATGTTGATTTCAATAGTGATGAAGATGACTTGTTAGGTGATGATGATTTACTTGTTGACAACTATAGTGATGAATACTATGATGAAACGTCAATTAATCATGCTAATCAAGATTAAACGAATGACAATGATAAGGAGAAGATTGAGTCTCTAACTAAAGAACTAAACACTCTTAAGTTAGCTCATGAAACTATCTTACAAGATCATCGAGAACTTTTAAGGACTCATGAGAAATTACGTTTAGCTCAATCTTGGGCAAGAGCATGAGTTATTGAAGGCAATCAATGATGATCTTTGCAACAAAAGTTCTTCTTACATTGCCAAGCGTTTACTCTTATCCACTTATATGCCTCAAGTCAAGTCTAGTAACAAGAACAAGAAGGATTCTTCCTCTAGTAGTAACAATAATCATGCTAAATTCAATGTTGTTGCTTCTAGTAGTTCTCTTGATTCCACTAATGATTCTCTTAGACAAGTTACACTTGAGCAAGAAAATAGCTTATTGAAGGGAATTATAGAGAAAGGTGTTTACAAGAGCCTTGCCGGGAGTAAGCAATTTAAGGAAATTGTACGCAAGCAAGGAAGGCATCGGAAGAACCAAGGTTTGGTTTTGAACGAAAGTTCGATGCCAATGGAGTTGAGTGGGAAGAAGATCAATACCCCAAGACGAAGTTTGTTCCTCAACAAGAGAAGTATGATCCTACTTCTTCCAAAGGGACACAAGCTCAAGATGATCTTCCACCACAAGACCACAAGCAAAAAGGCAAGGACAAGCTTCAAGAGGAAATTGATGCATTTGAAGAAGCTCCTAAGGCCTTGGTCAAGTGGGTTCCCAAGACTACATCAAGTTCCACTTCATCAAGTACAACTACAACTCCGAGGATTCCCATCAAGATGGTGTGGATCCCGAAGAAGAAGAACTAGAGAGTTCTTGAGGGTGACTCCGCCAACATACTTCACTCTTATCATTTTGGCAAGAACAAGTGCAATCAACTTCCACATCTTGCACTAGTTCAAGGAGTCACAAACCCTCTTGTTGGTAAGACAAGGGACAAGGTAACCTAATGCTCTCATAGACATCATCTTGTGTGTGCATCACTCTATGTCTATGGATATCCTTGTTTGTTCCTTGTGGGACTAACCCGTGTAGGTATTGAAAGTGCAACTCACTCCAAAGGATAGCCTCGAATGATCTACATCAACTTAGAGCATCCACATCTTCAGCACCTACATGAAGTCATCATCGACAAAACCCAAGGTTAGTTCATCCCTCTTACGGGGGATCTCACATCTAGGGGGAGCTTTACTCTAAGAATTGAGCTAAAGCAACTATAATGGTGTGAAAACAACAACGCTTTATGTAAAAGTGGTAACCCCACTTGTGCTTAAACGATGAGTATGACCTATGATCAAATGTTCTCATTTGACTCCTAAGTCAATATACTCATATATAGATGACCTAGTCATCGCCAATTGCTTGCTAGATGCTAGAATTGTTTGTGCATGCTTTGCCACATATTTCATTTGTCATTTTATTGTGTGAGCTTGTTGGTTGCATAATTTACTCATTCAAGGACATCCACTTGTTGTTTTGATTGATTGGTTTCCTTTTATTTTGGCCAAGTAGATGGACAAGAATGCCTAAGAACCTTCTCTAGCTATTTATGCTTTTCTCGTCTCAAACTCTATTCATGCTGCATCACAAAGTTTGATCAAGTCAGATTCGAACCACTCTGTGTGAGGAGCACTCGGAGTCCCCAATTCGTCATAGACTTAAACTTCCAAAACTTCTTTGTGTGTTTCGGTCTGACCGATTCATCCATTTCGGTCATACCGAGATCACTAAGTCGATCTAGGTTTTCAATCTCGGTGCAACCGATTCGAACTTTTTGGTCACACCGAGTTTCAGTAACTGCTTGCAGTTATGAATCTCGGTGCCACCGAGTTGTTCTACTCGGTCACACCGACAGGGTCAGGCTATATATATCCACGGGTCAAAATTTGGAAAACTTTCCGAACCTCCTCACCCGCGCTTAGCCTGCTCTGCCTCCCTGGGTCTTCGAATCATCCTCTTCGTCGCCAGCCTCCTCATGTCGCTGGTCTCCGCCACCGTCAATTGGATCATCTCCGCTGTTGCCGCCGTAGCAAGTTCATCGCCGAACTAGGGTATGGACTTGAACTTTGTGTTGTTCTAACTCCGATTCCCCAACACATTGCTTTGCCATGTATCTTGCCACGATTGAGATCATTCTATCCATCGAAAACACTCCGTAGTTTAGTCGTGAATTGAAAATTTAGGGTTAGGTTTCCACCGAAACCATCTCGGACCGATCGAGTTGATGAAATCGGTTCCACCGATTTGGCTCAGGCCATTGCACATGTGATTCTCGGTCTGACCGAGAATTGCAAATCGGTGTGACCGAGATCAGCACTTTGTGAAACCCTAGCAGTCTCGGTGCCACTGAACTGTGACTCGGTCTGACCGAGTCCCCTAGTTTAGGTTCCAAAAGCTGCTTCGATATCACCGAGTTTGCAAATCGGTAGATCCGAAATGCTTTCTGTGGAAAACTAAAACTAGGTTTTTAATTAATTCTTTTGCAAAAACCTCTGTACTTTGTGATGCTCATCCACTCTACCTCATCTATAATCTATTCACAGGATCTGCTGTCAGTGTTTGCATCATGTCAGATTAGAGTGACAGTCAGAACAAGTCAGAGGAGCAGGTTCACTTGAGTGAGGGCACTAGTCCCTCTAGCAGCTCTGATGATGGCAGCAGGAGCACACCAAGCAATCTACCAAAGGCTGCCACCAGGGCCAGCAAGAAAAGAACCTCAGAGTCAGAGGATGAGGACTATGTGGCTGAGGAAGAAGAAACCACCTCAAAGAGGAAAGTCGTGAAGAAGGAATATGGCACAGCTGCTGCCACCAAGCCAGGAATGAAGCAAAAGGTTCCTGCCAAGAGAGCTCCAATGTCTAAAGCTAGAGCATCCACTCAAGAGACTTTGGGATCTGCACCCAAAGAGCAGGTTGTGGCAGAAAAGAAAAGGAAGGAAAGGGTCAAAAAGACCACTGCCAGAGTGCTTGGGAGATCTTCAATCATGAAAGACTCTGAAGAAGAGGAAGAGGAAGAAGATGTTGCACCAGCACCGAAGGCACAGAAACTTATGGGAGATGCCATAAGATCAGGGGCTGCTTCATCTAAGCCCGAAGGAACTTCTAAGCCAGCTGCTCCAAAACCCAAAACTGCACCAAAGAGGAGTACCAAGAACATTCCAGCTGCTGAGAAAAACAAGGCCCCAGTGCCTGAAACTGTTGCTGAAGAAGAAGATGATGAGACACATGTTTTGAGGAAGTTAAAGCCAAAAATTCCAGATCATAATGATGCTCATCCTGTAGCAGAAAACATGAAGATCAGGAAGGACTCAGGATTGAGGCTATGGATAGATTCAGATCCATATGCCACTAGAAGGAGAACTATTGTGGACTACAGGTTCCATACCAAAGAACAGCAGGATTTTTATGAGACAGTGTTGCTTGACAAGAAACCAATAGTATGTGACATGAGATGGGTCAACTGGGAGTACATCAAGGAGAATGAAGAACACTATCCAGAAGTATATGACAGTTTCAAGGCTTGTGGAGTTGATGAGTTTGTGGCTCAGAAGCTCACAAAGTGGAATGATGAGCTTATCATGTAGTTCTACTCCACAGCTCACTTCTACCCAGATGGCAAGATAGTCTGGATGTCTGAAGGCACTAGATACAAGTCAACGGTAGTAGAATGGGCTCAATTGATCAATGCTCCTAAGGAGAATCAAGATGACTTGGATATCTATGCCAAGAAGAAGAAGGATCACAACTCCATGGCTAGCATGTACAAGGAGATTCCTGATGCAGATTTTGATACTCGCCAATTTGGATCAGTGAAACACCTGTTATCAGGACTGCCTACCATCAATTCGATCCTTAGGCACACTCTTCTGCCCAAGTCTGGTGATCACAGAATGGTCAGAGGCCACTCCATCAATCTGCTACATATATTTGATGTGCCACAAAAGTTCAAGGTCATGAGTCTTATAGTTGAAACTATCAAGAGGACAGATGCTGACCAAAAGAGAAGTTGTGGGTATGCACCATAGATCTAGGAGTTGATTAACTCCAAGATGGGCACTGGCACATACTTGTTGGACAAGAAGCACATGCCTATCTATCCAGACTTTAAGGACAACCAAGTGGTTATGAATGAGGATGAACCATCTTCTGTGCACGTTCAAGCAAAGAGGGAGAAGGCAAAGGCTGAGAAAGTTGCAAAGATGCCAACCATGGAAGAGGCATCTCAGTATCTTTTGAAGAGCAAGCAAGATCAGCTCGGCTACTTGATTGCATCCACTCTAAGGATTGAGAAAGGGATGGCCACCCTAACTCAAAACTAGGAGAGCTTGGAAAGGATCGTGGAGCAGAAGTTCTATGATATGGATGTGAAGGTAACTAAGATCCAGTTTGTTGTGGAGCAACTTTAGGATGATATGCAGGAGAGGAAGGGCAAGTCTACCACTGATGCTTTTGCTAGAGTGCCCAGAGGACAAAGATCTGCTGCAGTGCCTGTTCTAGACACCAGAGCAAATTCATTTGCACCAGCTATAGCTTCAATGCCACCAGCTCCAGCACCTACTCCATCAGCTCCATCTACATCGACTGAAGCCTTCGTTCTTGGAGTTATCCGGACACCACCACCTAAAGACCAAGCCTGAGAGACGATTTAGTGCTATGCATTTTCTACGAACTTTTTGGTAACTTGTTTCCAAAGGGGGAGAAAAATGTATAGATAATAGGCTTCGAGAGAGAGTGTTAGTTTTTTATTCTCTCTTGCTTTGGTGGTTCAACTTTATTTGCTTGATTGAGATACTTTCTGTCCGTGTGATACTTGGATGATCATGTGTGTTTGATCATATGCTACATTAATGCTTGTTGGATGACATTATCATTTTATCCCTATATGATCATTCACTTTGCTTGGTGATGAGTGCATGTATTTAATTATTATCATTTTGAGCGCTCCACCAAGATGTATGTGACATGGAAGAGTAACCCATGAGCCTAACTCTCTGTGCATTTGCAGTCCAAAGCAAATCATAAACTATGCACAAATTTAGGGGGAGCTCTTGCTTTTCACATACTTATCAAAGCGACAATGTTTTTCACTCTTATTATCATTCGTCGAAGCTTTGATCTGTATGTTGTCATCAATTACCAAAAAGGGGGAGATTGGAAGTGCAACTATCCCTAGGTGGTTCTGGTAATTCCTAACAACATATAGCTCATTGAGCTAATGCTATTCCAAGATTAATATTTCAGGAAAAGCTCAATGAATGGCATGGCATGGATGAGGAAAGTGGACCCCTCAAAATACTAACGACAAACAGACTGGCTCAAGCTCAAAGCTCAAGACTCTACATTTTATATTTTAGTGATCCAAGATCACATTGAGTCTATAGGAAAAGCCAATACTATCAAGGAGGGATGAGGTGTTGCTTGATGAGGTTCTTGCTTCATAGTGCTTAGTGATATGCTCCAAAACCTTCAACTACCTTCCCACATCCACATATGACCTAAACCAAAAGTCAAACTCGGCCCCACCAATTCTTTCTATCCGGCGCCACCGAGTTCGGATGTCATAGCCACTGCCACAAATCCTAGGCAAATCGGTCTCACCGATAGGGATCTCGATCACACCGAGATGGGGTTGTAATTTCTCTGTTTCCCTTCGTAACGTTTCGGTCCTACCAAGATGAGCGATCGGTCCCACCGAGATTGCAATGTAAACTCTCTGTTTCCCTTCTGTAACATTTCGGTCCCACCGAAATGAGCAAATTGGTCCCACCGAGTTTACCTGACCAACTCTCTGGTTATCTTATTACCAAAATCGGACCCACCGAGTTTGTGTAATCGGTCACACCGAGATTACGTTATGCCCTAACCCTAACCATATCGGTCCTACCGAGTTGCATCTCAGTCCCACCAAAAATCCTAACGGTCACTAGGTTTGTTAAACCGGTCCGACCGAGTTTCTCAATTCGGTCTCAACGAGATTGGTAAATTGTGTGTAACAGTTAGTTTTTGTGTGGAGGCTATATATACCCCTCCACCCACTCTTCATTCGTGGAGAGAGCCATTAGAACATACCTACACTTCCAATACACATTTTTTGAGAGAGAACCACCTACTCATGTGTTGAGGCCAAGATATTCCATTCTCACCATATGAATCTCGATCTCTAGCCTTCCCCAAGTTGCTTTCCACTCAAATCTTCTTTCCACCAAATCCATATCCTGTGAGAGAGAGTTGAGTGTTGGGGAGACTATCATTTGAAGCACAAGAGCAAGGAGTTCATCATCAACACATCATTTGTTACTTCTTGGAGAGTGGTGTCTCCTAGATTGGCTAGGTGTCACTTGGGAGCCTCCGACAATATTGTGGAGTTGAACCAAGGAGTTTGTAAGGGCAAGGAGATCGCCTACTTCATGAAGATCTACCGCTAGTGAGTCAAGTCCTTCGTGGGCGATGGCCATGGTGGGATAGACAAGGTTGCTTCTTCGTGGACCCTTCGTGGGTGGAGCCCTCTGTGGACTCGCGCAACCGTTACCCTTCGTGGGTTGAAGTCTCCATCAACGTGGATGTACGATAGCACCACCTATCAGAACCACGACAAAAACATCTGTGTCTCCAATTGCGTTTGAATTCTCCAAACCCTTCCCTTTACATTCTTGCAAGTTGCTTGCTTTACTTTCCGCTTCTCATATACTCTTTGCATGCTTGCTTGAATTGTGTTAAGATTGCTTGACTTGTCCAAAGTTGCTAAAATCTGCCAAGAACTAAAATTGGTAAAAGGCTAGATTTTTATTTGGTCAAGTAGTCTAATCACCCCCCTCCCTCTAGACATACTTTCGATCCTACAAACTTGACTTGAGGAATGTATGTGGATAAGAGTAAACGCTTGGCAATGTAAGAAGAACTTTTCTTGCGAAGATCATCATCGATTGCCTTTAAGAACTCATGCTCTTGCTCAAGATTGAGCTTCTCAAAACGTAATTTCTCATGAGTCCTTAAAAGTTCTTGATGATCTCCTAAGATAGTTTCATGAGCTAACATAAGAGTGTTTAGTTCTTTAGTTAGAGACTCAATCTTCTCCTTATCATTGTCATTCGTTTCATCTTGATTAGCATGATTAATTGACGTTTCATCATAGTAATCATCACTAGAGTTGTTAACAAGTAAATCATCATCACCTAACAAGTCATCTTCATCACTATTGAAATCAATATACTCGAGGTGTGATACCTTTGGGCCTTTAGCCATGAAGCATCTTCCAATTCCTTCATTTGGTGAATCAAATATGTTGTAGGAGTTGGTTGACACAAGTGCTAGACCGGCAACACCTTCATCTTGAGTATATTCGGAGTCGGAGTGATAGCTTCTCTCAGAGTGACTGTCGTCGGAGATGGATACCCATTCACCAACATGAGCTTGATGTCACAGAGTCGGTTACAATGGTAGGAGATCTACATATCCGTATCGCCAAGCTTGCCTTCCACGCCAAGGAAAGTCCCTTCCGGACACGGGACGAAGTCTTCAATCTTGTATCTTCATAGTCCAGGAGTCCGGCTGAAGGTATAGTCCGGCCATCCGGACACCCCCTAATCTAGGACTCCCTCAGTAGCCCCTGAACCAGGCTTCAATGACGACGAGTCCGGTGCGCAGATTGTCTTCGGCATTGCAAGGCGGGTTCCTCCTCCAAGTACTTCATAGAAGATTTTGAACACAAAGATAGTGTCCGGCTCTGCAAAATAAGTTTCCACATATTGCCATAGAGAGAATAATATTTACACAAATCTAATCTGCTGATGTATTCCGTAGTGTGACACACCACGGCCAAGCCTTTATCTGAGTCGTTTCATTATCCCACCTCAGCGCGTCATGCGAGGCGGTTTCCTTGGCACGTCTTGTTAAAGCAGAGATCGTGTCCCCTTATTTCGGGATTCTCATCAATACGGGCGTGGGTAACCCAACCGCTTCTAGGACTCCTAGATTATAGGCAAGTCCAAACGGACACGGAGAGGTCGCTTGATGTTCACCCTCTTTATAAAGGGACAAGGCTTTTATTTTTCCCTCCCGTGCTCAATCGAATCCTTCCCCCACCTCAAGCTCAAGCGCCCAAAGTTCAGGTCAGGTGCTCCGAACCTTCAGTCATGTCCGGATCTAGCCTTCAAGGCCGATGGGTGCCTTCCTCCGTCATGGAAGAAGACATCAAAAATTTGAGGGAGGGTAGATATCTGACTGCCAAGATTTTGCATCGGCTGCCTCCCCGAGGGCAGGCCGTCCCCACCCCCGAACCCAACGAGAACGCCATGTTCGTCTCCCACTTCCTCCGAGGTCTTGGCCTTGCTCTGGATCCTTTCGTCAGGGGTTTGATGTTTTATTACGGGCTAGACTTCCATGATCTAGCTCCAGACTCCTTTCTTCATATCACGACATTTATAGTTGTGTGTGAGGCCTTCCTCCGGGTTACCCCTCACTTTGGCCTATGGCTCAAGACCTTTGAAGTGAAGCCGAAGATGATCGAGGGGCAACATGCAGCGTGTGGAGGCGCCTCAGTACCTAAGATGACGGGAACTCCATGGCCCAAAGGTTCCATCCTAGAGGTGTCTGAATTGTGGCAACAGGAGTGGTTCTACATCACGGCTCCTAGAAGTGCCAAGTGGGCGGCCGTCCCTGTTTTCCACTCAGGCCCTCCACCACAACTGATGTCATGGATCAGCAGAGGTCTGAGCTGGGGTCCAGCCAAGGACGTGCCTACACTGCAAAGCCGCATTCGAGATCTCTTCAATGGAGATTTCGGTTTGGTTGCGGTAATACAAGTTATGCTGGTTCGTCAAGTCCAGCCTTGCAAACGCCGGCCTCTTCGCCTATGGGAGTTCGATCCCGAGGGACCGCATGTCATTCAAAATTTTCTCGGCCTGACGCACGAGGAGATGTAGAAGTCATTCTTCGGACCTCAGGTGGAGTGTCCGGAAATCACCGAGGACATGGGCCTGAGTAGTAACCGCGCCGCCGAACAGGTAAGGCATCTTCCAGCTGAACATACTATCTCTCCTTTGTTACGAAGTTATTTCTGAGAGTTTGCTTTTTGACCAGGACTGGCTAACAAAGGCGAAGTTGATTCGGTGTTCGGCCCCCCTCCCTGAGGGTTTCGAAAATCCGGTATTGGAAAAGATGCTCCAAACCGCACCTTGCCTGGAGCCCTTGAAGGAAGATACTGCGGAGGATAATGCGGGCGGACACGGGCCCCCAACGCTGCCCATTCTAACCGAGGGAGCGAGCGTCTCCATGAAGGAAGACGACCAAAAGAGGAAAAGGACTGTGCCCGGGGATTCGGAAGCCGAAGCTTCCAAACGGGAGAAGAAGTCTCCCACAGAGGGTCCTACCTTGGGGGGCGCTGCTGCCGCACAAAGTCCGCGGGGGGATCAATTCTCCCGCGAGTCGTAAGTGACCCGAAATACTTTAATAGTACAGATATGCCATCTTTTTCTTCTGAGAAGATAACCACCGCATATATTTCTGTAGTTTGGGCCTTAGCCACTCTCAAATGAGCTCGTCTTCGGGGGATCTTCTTCCAGAGATGATGGAGAGCAAAATGCCTCCTCTGGACTCCTCCGCTCCGGAAGCGGGTGACCCTGAAGTGTCGTCGCGGAGGGCCTCTTCGAGTCCGGTGAGGCCAGAAGATAATCCCATTGACCCCCGAAGCTCCCAGTGTCCGGCTCCCGAAGAGAGCAGACAGAAGAGTCTGGCACCATCTAGCGTGCGATCGGATGTTCTGAGGGAGTTGGTGGGGCGAGCAGCCATCTCACATGAACACCCTGTGCTGATGAATACAGTGATGGAGAGAATATCGTCTGCCGAAAGCGGATTGCATGAAGCTTTTATGAGTCTACTGACAGGCTTTGAGGTACGTAAAAGAATGTATGATAGTCCTGCACATGCTAGGTGTGCCCTGTGTAGACAGTAGCCCCTGAGACTCTGGTTGTCGTCGGAAACGACGATGAACAGAGGATCATATTCCCAGGTAATAACCATACTGCCTCTATGTGCAGGTGATGGAAGCTCCGGTGGCTAGCCGGACTAGCGAATTTGCCCATTTAGAGCGGCAGTTGGATGCGGTAGACACCGACATTGAGCTTGTTAACAAAAGGCTTGACGAGGCATAGGGTAAGTGTCATTATCTGGTAAACGCCACATAGGAAGAGCAGCATGATGCCAGTATCTTTAATATGTTGTGACTGCAGATGGAGCTGCCACTATTGAAGCCTTGCGGGCAGAACTTGCCCGAGCCAAGGAACAAGCGAGGTTGGGTAATGCGACTGCTTTGAAGGCGGCCAAAGAGTTGCAAGCCAAGAAGGCCGAACATGGCGAGAGCTGAGACAAGATGGCCAAGATGGCCATAGAATTAAAAGCCGCCGCCGACCATTGTCAGGTTCTTGAAAAGGAAAACCAGGGGAAGGCATCGGACCTTGAGAAGGCTGCTGCGATGAGGAAAGACCTCCGCTCTGCTATGAGGGCAAAGAAGGAGGAGCTGCGGGAAGCCGGGGATATTGTAGCTGGGAAATCCCTTATGTTGCGGAGGAAGTTCGGAGATCCACGGTATGCCCCTCTGGATCGGTTGTGGAGTTCGGAGGATGTGTATATGGATTTGGCGGCGAGCGCTGCCGATGCGGCCAATTACTTCCAGGGTCAGACGGAATGTCAAGTAGACCATCTGTTTTGGAGACAATTCCATTCTCCCGAGCGTCCGCTTTCATTGACTGACCAATTAGCCGAATGGGCCGAACTAAATAGGTTGTCCGGACTCTCCATGAAGTCTGTTGTGGATCAGCTATGGCCGGAAGGGTCAAAACCGAACAGCTATTTCAGCTTGGTGCAGCAATTCCTTGACGTGGTGCCGCGCATTGATGCGATGAAGAGGTCGGCGTGCATAGAGGGCGCACGGATGGCCTTTGCCCGTGTTAAGGCATACTTGGCGGAGATGGATGCTACCAATGTTGCAGCGCGGGATTCGGCCATAGGTCGAAAGGCTGTTGAGCACTACTTTGAAGAAGTTCTTGAGGGTGCCCGTTTGATAGAGACCCAGTGCTCAAAAAATATTATGTTTGAGTGATATGTAATCTCATTGTAAGCGAAATGCTTTTACAAATTTTTATAAGGCTATTTTTATACTTTTGCCTGAAAGTAATATGATGCCTCCTGGGCGGCCGTTTATGTATACATGTGTATAACCTGAAAGATTGCAGTCGTCGGCTTCAACCCCCACGCATATAATGCGGAGGTGCTCGCAAAAACACGCGTTCACACTTAACCCAACGTCTTGGTCCTATTAAGGAGGTGATAGCCGAGCGAGCGAGGCAACCGGACTATAATGCTTTAGCACTTTCACTTAGCCATAGGAGTTTGACAGTGGGGCTACTAGATAGCCCCTGGTGGCTCCGCACTCTCCCGATTCCGGGGTGCGTACATGCCTGGCCGGAAAACAGCCCTTCGTTAAGGCGGAGGAATTCTAACATTCCCACGGGTCATCGAGTGGTTGACCAGTCTCACGCTATATCATGACAATCAGTTTTCGGCTTTCTCTACTGAGGTGCTCATCCAGATGAACCAAGGCACAATCGCAGTAGTTATCCTGGTGCTACCTTTGCCGGTAAAGCGGAACGTAAGGCACCAAAACGCAGGAGCCTGGCAAACCCAACATTTGACCAAAGACAATGATTCGGAGCTGATGCATATAGGGCCTAACTCGCGATGCTGAACACTCCCTAAGGTATTCGGTCTTTGTGGTATAAACTGGGCCTAAATAATGGCCTTTGTAAGAAGCCCCTTATGTCTAGGTACGTGCATTGTTCTAGCGTGGCCACATGCCAAGACGTCAACATCCTTCTCAACGGTGGATATGTATCAATAAGAGACAGTAAAAAAGGTTTACGCAGGGTCTTAATCTAAAAAGAATCCTTGGAGCGGGTCCCTGCTGCACGTCTGCGCTTGTGTCTCTGTTGTGCCGTATCCTGGATGGGGGTAGCACGATGATCGTCTGTAAAAGAGAGGAAGTTAAGTGAAAAAGTTGTCGTGCAAAAAGATAGTTTTTAAAGAAACCATGTATAATTGAAGATGATAAGAAATTGCCACTTGTGTGCGCGCGTTGAGCCCCTTGTATTGACAAATAGGGGTGTGACCACTTATTCGGTATAAACAGCGGCGCCGGACTTGATTAGTTGTGTCTGAGGTCTTGACGACCTATTGGATGCTTTCGCTGGTCCGGGCGCCTTTAATGTGCGGCTGCCAAGGCAGCCTCACTCTCTTTGGCGCGCAGAGATCGCTTGATATTTCCGTGCACTGTAATGATGCCACGTGGACCGGGCATCTTAAGTGTGAGGGAGGTGTAGTGTGGTATTGCATTAAAGCGAGCGAAAGCTTCGCGTCCGAGCAGTGCTTGATAGCCACTTTGAAATGGAGCGATGTGGAAAGTTAAATGCTCGCGACGGAAGTTATCAGGGGAGCCGAATATAACTTGTAGTAAGAGGGAGCCCATACAACGAGCCCCTGGGCCTGGCGTTACTCCTTTAAAGGTAGTATTGCTATGGCGAATTTGTGTTGGGTCTAACCCCATCCCGCGGATTGTATCCTGATGTATTAGGTTTAGGCTACTGCCGTCGTCCATCAAGACTCGTGTGAAGTGATATCCGCCAATTACTGGGTCTAATACCAGGGCAGCCCATCCTTCATGTCAGATACTTGCTGAGTAATCGCGATGGTCGAAAGTGATCGGTTGAGACGACCAGTGGCAGGACTTCGCGGTGACAGGCACTTGGGTATATTTTCCTAGGAGTGCCGCGTTGTTTTTTCCCTTGATCACGTGTAACACATTTACTGTTTTGACTTCTAGTGGAAATTTCTTTTGTTCCCCCGTGTCTTGCTTGGGGGGCTCGTCCTCGTCTTCACTTGGTGTATCCTCCCCCTTGTGTATGACGTTGAGCTTGCCGGACTGCTTGAAGACCCAACATTCTCTGTGGGTATGATTAGCGGGTTTACCAGGGGTACTATGGATCTAGCACACTTGGTCCAGAATTTTGTTGAGGCTGGACAGTTCATCCCTGGTGCCTTTAGGGGGCGGCTTTTGACCTGGCCGAGAGCTTTTGAATCCGGCATTTACTGTCGTACCCTTCGTGTTGTCTTCTTTAATCCGGCGTTTGTTATTGCTGTTGCACCGTGATTTCCCGTTTCCATCTCTAACTTTAGATGTACTGGGGTCGCTGGTGCTGCATCTGGCTAGCCAGTTGTCCTCACCCGTGCAAAAGCGGGTCATGAGGTTTGTTAATGCGGCCATCGTTCTCGGCTTATTTTGGCCGAGGTGTCTGGCGAGCCATTCGTCACGGACGCTATGCTTGAAGGCTGCCAAGGCTTCGGCGTCCAGACAGTCGACAATCTTGTTCTTTTTAGTAAGAAACTTGTTCCAAAGCTTTTGGGCTGACTCTCCGGGCTGTTGAGTTATATGACTCAAATCGTCCGCATCCGGAGGTCGGACATAAGTCCCTTGAAAATTTGCCCGAAAGGCATCTTCGAGCTCCTCCCAACTTCCAATGGAGCTTTCGGGGAGGCCTTTGAGCCAGTGACGAGCTCATCTCCTCGAGAAATATGGATGTGAAGGATGTAGTCCTCAATCCAGACCCCAGGGTCTGTTGTTCCGTCGTATGCCTCTATGTTTACGGGCTTGAATCCCTCTGGAAATTCATGGTCCAGCACCTCATCGGTGAAACATAGGGGGTGTGCGGCATCCCTGTAGCTAGGTGTATCGCGTTGTTCGGATGTTTGTTGTGTTGCATTGTATGCTGGGGCACACTTGCGTGGTCCATAGATGGATGTTGTTGCGCCGTCCTTTGGGTGCGAGCCCTCGCATGGGTCGCGTATTGTATTGTGAGCGGCGTTGTATGTCGCTCTGTGTTGGTAGAGGGGTCGTCTATCCGACCAGGTGGCTGCTTTGACATCTGGTTGTGGGGGGTCTGAGGCCTCCTCATCGAATTCGGGTAGCAGCTTCCGCTTTGGGTAGCTCTTGGAGGGGCGATTGTCGCCGTACCTCCCTGCTGTGTTGAGTATTTTGCTCCATCTGAAGTGGAGTGTGTCTTGCGCAGCCTTGAGCCTTTGCTTCTACTTTTTCAGACTCCTCGCGGTGACAACAAGCCTTTTACGGGCAGTCTGCTGCTCCGGGTTCTTGTCCGACGTTACGTCGTCCGGACCATTATCCTTGATAGGATTTGTTTGTTCGGTTTGATTATCCGGATTGCCGTTGTCCGGCAGCGGTTCGCCCTGCTCCAGCGCTGGGTCTGTGTGCTCGCTATTTCTGTCGAGGCGGGATTTGGGGCGGCGCTTGCATCGCTGCTTTGACTGCTTTTCGAGGGAACAAGCCTTCGATGCATCCTTCCGCTCCTCGTCGTCATCTTTTGGTGCGTCCACCATGTATACGTCATATGACGAGGTGGCGTTCCAGGGCCCGATAGGCGCTGGTTCTTTATCATCTCCTTCATCGGCGTCCATATCGTCGATGTCTTCAGAGTCGAAGTCGAGCATGTCAGTTAAATCGTCGACAGTGGCTACAAAGTGGGTGGTGGGTGGGCTTTGAATTTCTTCATCGTCCGTATCCCAACCTTGCTAACCATAGTCCGGCCAGGGCTCTCCTGATAAAGAGAGAGACTTTAGTGATTTCATAATATCGCCAAAGGGCGAGTGCTGAAAGATGTTCGCGGCCGTAAACTCCATGATCGGCGCCCAATCGGATTCGATCGGCGGAGGCGCGAATGGTTCGGAGTCCGGAGAGGAGTCCGGCTCCTTGGAATCATGAGTCCTGCGGAGTGCGGGGCTGGTGTTTGGCTCGATCGCCATTAGGATCGCAGCCCCCGAGGCGGCGTCCAACCACCCATCCTCGATCGGCGCAGTTGGCTCCGAATTAAGGGTCGGACCCGATGCGGGTGCGGCCTTCAGGGAACTGTTAGGCGGCAGAGCTAGATCATGCTTGTCGTGGCAGCGCGGTGCGCTCGGCTGTAGATCGAATCCGTCGAAGATCAAGTCCCCGCGGATGTCAGCCGTGTAGTTTAAACTTCCAAATCTGACCTGACGGCCAGGGGCATAGCTTTCGATCTGCTACAGATGGCCAAGTGAATTGGCCCGCAGTGCAAAGCCAGAGGGGAGACAAGCTTCACCCTGGACTGCATCACTATCGATGATCGTAGGAGCCATCAAGCCTGACGGCGATGACACGGAGGAACTCTCAATGACAGCACCAATGTCGGTGTCAAAACCGGCGGATCTCGGGTAGGGGGTCCCGAACTGTGCGTCTAGGCCGGATGGTAACAGGAGGCAAGGGACACGAAGTTTTACCCAGGTTTGGGCCCTCTCGATGGAGGTAAAACCCTACGTCCTGCTTGATTAATATTGATGATATGGGTAGTACAAGAGTAGATCTACCACGAGATCGGAGAGGCTAAACCCTAGAAGCTAGCCTATGGTATGATTGTTGTTGTATATGTTGTCCTACGGACTAAAACCCTCCGGTTTATATAGACACCGGAGAGGGTTAGGGTTACACAGAGTCCGTTACAATGGTAGGAGATCTACATATCCGTATTGCCAAGCTTGCCTTCCACGCCAAGGAAAGTCCCTTCCGGACACGGGACAAAGTCTTCAATCTTGTATCTTCATAGTCCAGGAGTCCGGCTGAAGGTATAGTCCGGCCATCCGGACACCCCCTAATCCAGGACTCCCTCAGCTGATTTTGTTGAATTCTTCGAGGCACAATCCGTTGAAGAGGATATCACAAGCTTGAGCATTGTATTGTAGCATCTTCAACTCTTTTGCGGTAGCTTCACAGTTCGGTTGTCTCCCATCAAAGAATTCACCTTGCAAGCCAACACACACAATAGCCCAAATAGTGGGGTTATGTCCAAGAATATGCATTTTCACCTTATGCTTCCAACTTGCAAAATTAGTGCCATCAAAGTAAGGACCTCTGCGGTGCTAATTTCCCTCGCTAGACGCCATACTCTCCTAGGTTGTGAAACCAAGGCTATGACTTCCAAAAGCTATGAAAAACAAACAAAATGGAGACCAAAGCTCTGATACCACTTGTAGGATCGAAAGTATGTCTAGAGGGGGGTGATTAGACTACTTGACCAAATAAAAAACTAGCCTTTTCCCAATTTTAGTTCTTGGCAGATTTTAGAAACTTTGGACAAGTCAAGCAATCTTAACACAATTCAAGCAAGCATGCATAGAGTATATGAGCAGCGGAAAGTAAAGCATGTAACTTGCAAGAATGTAAAGGGAAGGGTTTGGAGGATTCAAACGCAATTGGAGACACGGATGTTTTTGTCGTGGTTCCGATAGGTGGTGCTATCGTACATCTATGTTGATGGAGACTTCAACCCACAAAGGGTAACGGTTGCGCGAGTCCACGAAGGGCTCTCCCCACGAAGGGTCCACGAAGAAGCAACCTTGTCTATCCCACCATGGCCATCGCCCACGAAGGACTTGCCTTAGTAGCGGTAGATCTTCACGAAGTAGGCGATCTCCTTGCCCTTACAAACTCCTTCGTTCAACTCCACAGTCTTGCCCAAGTGAGACCTAGCCAATCTAGGAGACACCACTCTCCAAGAAGTAACAAATGGTGTGTTGATGATGAACTCCTTGCTCTTGTGCTTCAAATGATAGTCTCCCCAACACTCAACTCTCTCTCACGGGATTTGGATTTGGTGGAAAGAAGATTTGAGTAGAAAGCAACTTGGGGAAGGCTAGAGATCAAGCTTCATATGGTAGGAACGGAATATCTTGGTCTCAACACAAGTGTAGGTGGTTCTTTCTCAGAAAAATAGGTTGGAAGTGTAGGTTTGTTCTGATGGATCTCTCCACGAATGAAGAGGAGGTGGAGGGGTATTTATAGCTTCCACACAAAATCTAACCGTTACACATAACTTCCCAAACTCGGTGGGACCGAATGGTTAAACTCGGTCTGACCGATTTAGGAAAGCTAGTGACCGTTAGGGTTTTCGGTGGGACCGACATGCAACTCGGTTGGACCGATATGATTAGGGTTAGGGCATAACGTAATCTCGGTGGGACCGATTACACAAACTCGGTGAGACCGATTTTGGTAATAAGCTAACCAGAGAGTTTGTCAGGTAAACTCGGTGGGACCGATCGCTCATTTTGGTGAGACCAAAACATTACAAAGGAAACAGAGAGTTTACATTGCAATGTCGGTGGGACCGATCGCTCATCTCGGTGAGACCAAAATGTTACGTAGGGAAACAGAGAGATTACAACCCCATATCGGTGAGAACGAGATCCCTATCGGTGAGACCGATTTGCCTAGGGTTTGTGGCAGTGGCTATGACATTTGAAACTCGGTGGCGCCGTATAGGAAAAATAGGTGGGACCGAGTTTGACTTTTGGTTTAGGTCATATGTGGATGTGAGAAAGTAGTTGAGGGTTTTGGAGCATATCACTAAGCATGTTGAGCAAGAACCTCATTAAGCAACACCTCATCCCTCCTTGATAGTATTGGCTTTTCCTATAGACTCAATGTGATCTTGGATCACTAAAATGGAAAATGTAGAGTCCTGAGCTTTGAGCTTGAGCCAATCCTTTGTCCTTAGCATTTTGAGGGGTCCACTTTTCTCATCCATGCCATGCCAATCATTGAGCTTTCCTAAGATATTAATCTTGAAATAGCATTAGCTCAATGAGCTATATGTTGTTAGGAATTACCAAAACCACCTAGGGATAGTTGCACTTTCAGATGGACCCACACAACTTGGGGATAATGCAGCCCGAGGGGCACCCCTAACTAAACAAACCAAAAAATGTCACCTGGCACCGTTGCTGAAGAAGTATTGAGGTAACCGAAGACGCGCACTGCAGAAGCTGCTACTCACGAGTCGCCTAGGCCTTGAACCTCGTGAGGCTCTGGAGGCTCGGGGGGCTCACGAGGATTCGTCGCCACCTCCGATAGGATCGCCTGGTGCCTGGCCTCCTGAGCTGCCAGGACGCTCCGCATGTTGAGCTGGTGCATGACAGCCCTGTTCAGCAAACCAAAAGGCATGCAAACGTAGCTGTGAGGGGGGCCCTCACACCGGCCAACGCGGGATGGCCAGGAGAGCTCCTGAGACGCGGCCATGTTGAGCCCAAGGATGTTGATGCAGGCGCGCAGCTCATTGTCCTCGTCGGGGCAAGGAGCCGCGCCGGGTGGTGGGCGACGGTCGCCTCGCATAGCTATTGCCTCCTGAAGCTCCTCGATTGCCTTAGTGATGAACTCCTGAGCGCCTGGCGCTCCGCGCCCTGCACTTTCCTCACGGAAGCGCGCGTTCAAGTACGCCTCCACATGGTGCTCGAGCACCTCCCTCGTGACGCTGACCAGGTTAGAGGCCCTCCATAGGAGAGCCCCCGAGCCCAGCCTGAGAGGGGCGCCGGGCACGCCTTCCTATGCGAGAGGGGAAGGCGCCCCGTCAATGGGCACAAGGCTTGAGGCAGCGTCGCCGAACACCCCACCCTCCTGAGGTCCTTGGCAGAGTAGCTACGTCTTCTTCTTGGGGATAGCCTCAGGAGGGTAGACAGCGCCCTTTTCATCTAGGTCCTCGACTGCCGCAACCTGCTAGGCGCGCTCGAGAAATCACACCGCGTCCTTCTCCTCGCAGGTGACCATGATGATGCCGCAGCTTCCTGGCATCTTGACGATGTTGTAACCATGATGAGTCACTACCATGAACTTGGCCAGGGCCAGATACCCAAGGATGGCGTCGTACGGGAGGCGAATGTGGGCGATGTCGAAGTCGACGAGCTCAATGCAGTAGTTGTCACGCTTGCCGAAGGTGTTAGGGAGGCGGATCTTCCCTCTCGGGGTGGTGGAGCCGTCGGTCACTCCTGAGAAGGGCTTGGTAGGCTGCAACTGTTCGTAGGGCCCATGCAGTCGGTCGAACGTCTCAACAGAGAACATTGAGCCCCGCACCGCCATCAATGAGTGTCTTGGTGACGAGGATGTTGCTGATGGTAGGCGAGCAGAGCATCGGGAGGGCACCGGTAGTTGCCGCACACTTGAGCTGGTCAGAAGAGTTGAAGGTGATGGTGTACTTGGACCACCTGAGCGGACGCGTTGCCTTGAGTTTGGGGAGGGCCGCGTTCACCTCACGCGTGAACTGCTTGAAGATGCGATGGGAGGCTGGGGCCCGAGTGCCACTTACGATGCAAGTGATGGCG
>NC_041390.1:89889186-89918135 GCF_002162155.2 Triticum dicoccoides
TGGTGGTGGCGGCAGCAGAGGAAGGCTGGCGTTGCCCTAAGGGCGGTCCTCGTGAGGCTGATCTCTCCAGGCGCCCTCACAAGGCTGGCCCCACCAGCGGTCCTTGTGAGACTGGTCGCGCCAGTCCTGGCAGGGGTCGCGGCTGTCCTAGCGTCCTCCGCCTCGGCCACCTCCACGGTCGTAGCCTCGGTCGTTGCACTCGGGGCGACAACCGAGGCGCCCGTCGCGGATGGCCCTGAGCTCCTGGCAGTCATTGGTGTTGTGGTTGTGCATGTTGTGGAAGACTCAGAACGGGCGGCTATCCTTGGATTACTCTGAGTGGTCGTAGACGCGCTTCATCTCTGGTTCGGCCGCGAGCACGGACGGTCCCTTGTGCTTCACGTACTTGGCCTTGGTCTTCTTATCTTCTGGGTCAGCCTCCAGAAGTTCCAGGAGGGAGAGGCGACCTTCCTTAGCTCTCGCACACTTGGTTGCCATGTTGAACATCTCGAGAGCCGTGCACAGGTCCTCATGTATGGCGATCACCTCCTTCATCTTGACATCACAGATGCCATCAGTGAACGCCGAGATGATGGCCTCATCCGACACCTTGGGGATCTTGAGTCAAACAATATTGAAGCGTTACATGTACTTTTGCAAGGTCACTCCTGGCTACTGCTTGATGCGCCAAGGTTCACCCGCAGCCAGCACGCGGTCACGACTGCCCTGGAAGTTGGCGACAAAACGTTCTCGCATCTCATCACAGGAGGAGATCGATCCCGCGGGGAGGATGAGGAGCCACAAGCGTGTGCCATCTTTGAGGGCCACGGGAAACCAATTTGCCATAACCTTCTCATCACCGTTGGCCACCTCAATGCTCATCTTGTAGAGCTGTAGGAACTCAGCGGGGTTGGGGGTGTCGTGTAGTGTGGCGGCAGGTCGGGCTTGAACTTCCCTGGCCAGACGATGCTATGCAGCTCCGGTGTGAACGTGCGGCATCCCACTATGGTCACGGGAGCCCGCCGTAGAAGTCGAGCCTGATCTTGGTGCTCATGTGCCATCACCACAAGCGGCGTGCGGTCTTGACGTGGTGGTGCTGGGAGCACGCGCACATCTCCTTGCGGCCGCTGCACCACCTGGCAGCTTTCCTCGTCAGGCGTCGGCGCCCTGCACGGCGGGTCGCGACGTGGAGCCTCATGCCTTGCGCTTGAGGGCGACGTCTTGTCTGGGAGGTGGAGGAGGTGCGTCGTGGGCCACATCACCTGTGAGAGGCGGCGGGGGAGGCAGCGAGCAGGACGGCGCAGGGGTCTCTCCGGCGGCGCTGACGAGCTCGGCGATGCAGTCTAGCCAGTCCTCGTACAGGTCGTCGATGGGGCGATAGCGCAGGAGCTCGTGTGCCATGAGCAACGTAGCCTGTGCGTTCGACGGCCCGCGATGAGCATGAGATGATGAAGAGGCTGTCGGGGTCATCCACGGAGTGGCGGTGTGCCCATCCCAATGCATAGAGGGCTGCATTAACGAAGCCTGCTGCTCGTGGGTCGCCGGGCCGATGGCAGCGTTGGCCGCGGGCAAGGGGGATCGGCAGGGAACACCATCGCCTACGGGTGCCGTTTGGGTGACGTGGGTGACGTGGGCGGCGAGGGCAGCCCGGCGCTCATCACGAACTCGATGAGCGTCAGCCATGGGGACGGCGAAATGGTGGTGAATTGACTGGAGGAAGAGAGGCTCCGACGCACCCTACCTGGAGCGCCAAATGTCAAATTTCGGGCTTCCTAGACCCTGGATAGATTTGAACTCTGAGGTGTGTGTGAAGAAATCAACCTCCCCAGTCTGCCTACTTGCCAATCTCACGGCCTAGCTCGATAAACGAGAAGGAAATGGGACACGGTAGTTTACCTAGGTTCGAACTACCTTGCGGTGTAAAACCCTACTCCTGCTTTGTGGTGGATTGGCCTTGCGGTGGGTTGAGGGTGAACTAGTATACTGGAAGAACAACCTCAGGAGGTGTGTTCTTGATCTGGTGGGGGAGAGGATGATCTCTAGAATCCGATCCCCCTCTACGGTGGTGGTGTTGCCCTATTTATAGTGGCTTTTGTCCTCTTCCCAAATGAAGGCGGGAAGGGATCCCACATGGCCAAATTCTAAGGGAGACAACTAGTACATCTTATCCTGACAAAGGTAGTCTTTGCCTGCAAAGCTTCTGGTCATGACGTCGTGGTGGGCTCAACGATGACCTCTATCCTGCCATCCTGGCGGTCTTGATCGTGTTGCATGGGAATGGAAACCTTTGGCTAATTCCT
Organism: Triticum dicoccoides; assembly: GCF_002162155.2. NCBI lineage: Eukaryota > Viridiplantae > Streptophyta > Magnoliopsida > Poales > Poaceae > Triticum > Triticum dicoccoides. The sequence continues at coordinate 89,891,466 of NC_041390.1, forward strand.
CGGGACGCCGCGCCTGCGCATGCCTCCTTAGCACCAAAGAGGAAACTGTTGTCATGTGCCCGCTGGCACCCCCCTGGCCTTGGTCGTCATGGCTCACGCCATTTGAACATCACGAGGTGAGGCTTGCATAGAAATTTCCGCCCCTCAAGAGCCAGCCTGAGGAGGCCGCTCCTTCTGGAGGTCTTGGTGTCATCCGCCTCACGAGGCTTGGCCCCTCGCGAGCGTCTTGAGTTGTCAATGCTGAAGATGGATCGTACCAGGACGTCGATGGAGCCATGCCGTGGGCCGCAGGCAGGCAAGTCTTGGTACCCCCATTCCTAGAACGCCGACAAATTCATTTTCCATTTTTTGAGTGCCCAAAATGAGTTTTTTTTTTGCGAAGGACCTACCATATATTTGTTGCAAAATGGCACCAAATCATTTATATAAAATATTAGGCCATATTTAATGTACAATTGATCAAATGGTTGGGTGTCAAAAACTTTGAGCCGCCTGTAGTGAAAAAGACAAATTTCCACATATTCAATAGGAAATGGGTCAAATTTGAACTGCAGTTGTCTCATAGTTTGCTCATGATTTTTTTTTTGAAAAACATTTTTAGGTACAAAGGTATCTATTTAATCAGAGAAACACCAAAAGTTTTCCAAGATTCAACCACTAGCTAGGAATGGTCATGCCCGCCTGTCGGTTCTATATCTGACGTATCTCGTAGTAGGGGTCCTAAGCTAGCCGTCTTGGAGCGATGGTAACATGGACACGGGATTTTACCCAGCTTCGAAGAGATAATACCCTACATGTTGCTTTTGATTGTTTTCATATGGGGTGTAGTACAGAGTACATATATCTACCATGAGATTCTTCTCATGGATATAAGATTGTCTATTGACTAGCCTGGCCTCGGTTTATATAACACACTAGAGGCCTAGGGTTTTAGGAGAGTCCTCGTCTTGGGCGCCAAGTCTTGTGGGATCTCCCATGTATCCGGCATGGGCTTCCCGAAGTGGCCCATGAGTGAACCGCCATGGGGATCCTCGGCCCGATCCAGCTGGTCGGGAGACGACGCGGTGAGTCCCCCCTAGTCCAGGACACCGTTAGTAGCCCCCTGAACCGGTCTTCAAGTTGGGGACGCTCCTTGATTCTTCTGAACTATTCTTCATCTTCGGTCGTCGGTCTTGAAAACTGGTTCAACAAATCTTCCCATCTTCGACCTTGAGGATTTCCGAAGAGGATCCGAAGAGTTTATACGTTGGGTATCCAAGGAGCCCCTTTAAGTTATCGGCCTCTATCAATGCCTTGTTATTTTTACTCCCACCTTGGGTTTTGAAGTGTTTCCTGTCCAGCGATGTCCTCTTGCATCCGAGCTCCAACACCGGACTGCATTCGAGGTATCTTTTGTAGCCGAGCACCAACGTCGGACTATATCCGAGCTCCAACGCCAGACTGTACGCGAGCTCCAACGCCGGACTATATCCGAGGTGTCATAGATCACCTTGGCTTGAAAGGGTTTGAAGGGGGTTATTCGAGCTTAACACTGAAAAGATCTCTATGGAACCAGCCGCTCGCAGGCGAGCTTTACGCCGGACTGCTTCCGAGGTGATGCACAACCTCCGGCTCAGGCTGATTGTTTGTGGATTTTATTTCTGATTGATGCAATTTATTTACTGATGAGATATATAGCCAGTAGCCCTCAAGGTGTGTGTCGGCCTAAAATCCAAGATGCACATTAGAGGAGATAGTGATCGGCGGACGGGCCCTTAAGAGAGGGATTTGAGAAGTCGCCGTAATATATTAGCTTGATGCTGGATAAGCCCTAGTTGTTACCTATTGTTGTCCGGAGACGCGTTTGCCCATAGTTCGGTCAAGCCGAACACTAAGCACTTTGAATTTGTTGTATTGAATAGGCAATGCAGTAGCCCCCGAGCCACTGGTCGGGTGGCAACACCAGATCAGGGGACCGATGTGCCCCTTAAATATTTGTAAATAATGAGCGCAAAGCCCAGTAACCCCCGAGCCTTACTGTGGGCACGGGTGGCCGAATTAAGGATCGATATCCATTTGACAGAAAATTTTGTTGTGTTTAACACAAACTTTTCAAAAAGAGAATAAAGATCTCTCAAAGGAGCTTAGAGTTGGTTGAAATCAAAGCGCACCAAGGTTGGCCCAAGGGTTTTTTAAAACATGGGTTGCAGTAAATGGATTTTACTTGCAATTTTTATGTGTAATGATTCTATGTATCCAAGTACTTGACATCATTAATGCTCGGATCCGCATTGTATAAAACTTTGTTGACCGATCATCGGCTTCAATCTCCTCGGCCAGTAGTCGGGGAGTGTTTGTCCCACTTTATAAAGCGTTTATGAGGGCAAAGATTTATGGAAAACAAGGCAATCTGGCCATACGGTTTTATGAACAAAGGCATGCGGAGAGTTATGTTATACTAATGTAAGAAACATCTTCCAAAGAAAATAGTCCCGTTATCGGTTCCTTTCTTTGGGTTGTCATGACGACCATGATCATGAAACCTCACCTCCGATCAATGCGGGAGAAAAATATTGAGGATTTAGTTTGGGAAAAGTTCCTAAACTATGTGGTCTTTAGCGGACCTAAATTTTCACTTCCGTCGTTGCCGACCAATTATGTCCTTGAAGATCGCTAGCTTTCGGCTTCACACAGTCTGAGGTACTAACTCGGATGACCCGGTAGTAACGATCACAGAGGTGTTCCCTTTACTGCCTAGCCGAACAATCGGGAACGTAGGGGTAAGAACAGGAGCCAGGCAACCCAGCTTGGCCAAAATCTTGAGTCAAATTGATACATATTTAGGGCTTTATAACGATGATTACGGAAGGCAGCCCTCATATATTAAATACATACGTCGATGATGTGTTTATTTTGACTCCGTTGCGACCGTTTATCATTTGAAAGTGGCCCATCGTTGGCTTCCACCCCCTTGTAGATGCTATGTAGGGTGTTTCCGCAATAGCAAAATAACCCTTAGCCAATGTCTCAGCCCCCGAAGGCGGTTGTGTTAGTGGAAACGAGGCAATCAGATATCCAGGCTTTATAACTTTCACTTAGTCATAGGAGCTTAAAGTTGGGAAGCCAGCTACTAGCCCCCGGCTAGTGTTCGGCGTCAACCAAGGTCAAGCTGTTAACACTGCGGCCAATGTTATGAACGGCCCATCGTTTAACACAGGGTGACATCCATCGATCTTGACACAGTCATTGGATCGCTGACCAGTTTACGCTTATTGTGACAGTCAGTTTTCGACTTTCTCCACTGAGGCACTTAACCATGCAAGCTGGAAGCACAATCGCAGTGGTTCTCCCTTTGCACACCTAGCCGAATAAAGCGGAATGTAGGAGGCAAGCACAGGAGCCGGGCAACCCAACTATTGACCGAAGACACAATTCGAAACTGATGCATATATAGCAATATCCGAGAATGTTTTTGCCGAATCTCTAAAGGTGTCCGGTGTTGCACTGCGAGACTAATGCTGGAAACACATAAGTATTTTAAAAGTGTCATAGGCTTGGAAAACCAAAAAACTTTAGTAAAAACTGTACGCCTGAACTAAATTAATTCATTTGGTGCCAATCCGAAAATTGGTCTTAAATTTTTTGTGCTTCTGTCATGCTTTAACATGTCACATCCGATCTCTAGATTGCAAGTAGGTCAGCATCGGCTTCAATCTCCTTATCCTGAAGGCGGAGTGCTTCTTCGAGGCCTGTTTAGCGAACTAAACTCGCGCAGCTTTAGAGAGAAACCAGGCTATCCAGCTATTGACCATACACTCGAGTCGAAAAAGGAGTGATAGAAAAAGACTTTGCAATGACTGAGAAGAAAACACATTTACTATAAAACGGCTCATATAAATTTAAGAGCCCCTGGTTAACATGGAAAAATGGAGTGTTTTTAGCAAACAACGTTTTGAACAAACAACTTTTTGTTTAAAAAGGTCGAACTGAACAAAAATTTAAAATTTTAAAAGTGTGAGCATGAAAGCAACTTAGCTGGTTAATGTGCTCGATGTAGATGACGCGGTTGAGCCTGCCGCCGGACTAGGTCCAAGCCCCCAAGTTGGCCCTAAGGTGGCCGTGCGAAGAGCTCGGCACTCCTAAGTGGAAATGCAACGTCATTGATGTGGCGAGGTGGAGCCCCTGCCCCGCTAATGTGATGAAGCAGGTCAACGTATCAAGCACCGCCTTAATGTTGGCACGAACAGTGCACCGAAGTGACAACACAATTCGGTTGATGAAAGTGGGATGACAACGTAGGCACGCTGAGGTGACCATATATCGCAGTCAAAATCGATTTCCTGCACAAACAAATTAGTGCAAGCAAGAAACAACAATAATTGAAATAAATATATAATGCATAATTAATATATGCAAAGCGAATAATCAGGTAAATTTGGCCCGGGTGCCGAGGTCAGTTCAACGGAGTGGCAGTGCGAATATGTTGATGTAGGTCGGCATGCGTGGGGAGAAACATCAGCCTGGCATCATCCAAACTCATTGTGCAGAGGTGTTGGTCGGTGCGGTGGCTGTCGGCCGCATAAGATAGCTTGTTGCATCAGTCCGATATTGATGCACGCGCAACAACTAGTAGTGCTAATGGCATCAGGGAAGCACATGAAAGAGAGACCATTAATGAAAAATGTAGATGGCCTCCAAACTTAATTAAATAATAGGGAAAACAAAGATCAAATCTCCCTATGACTGAGCTGAGCCGAACTATCGTCGGTCTCACATGCATGTTGTGTACGGTACTGCATCATCTCCACGGCTGAGACGAACTATCGCCGCTCTCACATGCATGTTGTGGCGCAGTCAAAGTTGATTACATGCACACATAAAATAGTGCAAGCCAATAATAATAGTAGTAATAATAATAATATAATTAAAAAAATTGCTGCACAATTAATAATTTATGCAAAGTGAATAATAAAAGAGATAACGCCCGTGCGCCGAACATCCGACGAGGTAGAGCTCTCTCGGCGATGCCGAAGTCCTTGAGGCAACCGAACATGTAGGTATGGCAATGCGACCAATAAGGTGATCACGTGAGCCAATTTATGCCGATTGGGATGACGGCGTCGGCTTGCCGAATTGACCGCGTGACGCGGTTGAAATCGATTACCTACACACATAAAATAGTGCAGTCCGAAAAGATCTTCTACTTAATTGTCATAAATGAAATAAACAATTAAAGGAATACGGCTTGAGAGCCGAGGTCGGCCTGGTGGAGCGCTAAGGTTCGTGTGCCGCGTCCGAAGTGACCCCACGACTTGGTCGGTGGAGGCGGGACGATGACGTCGGCTTGCCGGCGGCGGGGCATAGTCGAGGTTAATTCTATGCATGCATTAAGTAGCACAAGCCAGGTAATAATAACAAAGTAAAGGAATAACGAAAAAATTGCAGAATTATTACTGCGAAATAAATTATTAAAAGAAATTTGGCCTGGTGCGAGGACGATGTCGACACAAGGCGTTGGAAAGCCAAGGTGACAGAATCTGAATTCGCAGGGTCACCCAAGTTGCGGACACAATGTGTGCGGGACAGTGACGACATATCGAGTCGCCCTAAAACGACGACCTTAAAGTGGACCAGGCTGCAAAACCTGCAGTACCAAAAATCGCTAATGAGCAGAAAATACTCTTTGAAATATTATTAGTATGTGCAACACGAATAATTAAAACAATTGGACCTGTCGGCTTATCCGACGATGTGGAAACTTGCTAGTAGACGGAGACAACGATGGGCGAGAGACTTCCTGGCCGGAGTGCATCAGGCTGGACAATATATGGAACTGCCGATCCAAATGCGGAGGTCGGTTTGATGAAGGGTCTGACGCGTACGTCGGCCGGCCAGATCGATGCAGACGGAAAAAACATGTACAAGTGTCGGCAAAGTATCTCTGCAAAAAATAATGCAGTACAAACCAACAGAAAACAATCTCTGTGCTATAATTTTACATGCTAAGCAATTAGCCAAGAAAAATAAAATCTGACAGCGATGACCACAGCAGACCGAAGTAGATAAAAATGATTTGGATCAGTAATCAAATCACTTTGGCCTTCATCTTTTCAGGAGGATTCACCAATACATGAAATAGCAGTACTAGCAATTGAATTGAAATTAGTGGTACTTTTAGTCTATGCACTTATCAACAAAAAGTAATACTAGTAGAGGACAAGCTGCAGCCAAGTACTAGATCTAAAAAAGGGAGAGAGGGAGAGAGAGACAGAGAGAAAGGAGCCTCCCTGGTGCATGCAATCATGCCCCCTGTGTGCTTGGGTGCCTCAAAAGGTGGCTTGGTCGGCCGATGTTGCTGTCGAAAGGCCTCGGGATTTGTGTTGCATCTAGTACTAATTGATGAAGTACTTTGACACTAGTCCGGATAGTTAAATCTTGGGGACGCATCAGGGTTGGACATCCAATTTGTTTACTAGTACGGATAAAGTCCTCCGCATGTGGAACCCTGCCGTCGCCCGCCAAGGAGTGCAGATTATATAGATCATCCGTGTCCGTGCACAAATCCATGAACACGACAACGTAAAATCAGAAAAAGTAATCCTTAAAGAAATTAAGTGATGATGAATATATCTAATCGGAAAGACATCACCTGATCATCCCATCGAACCGCGGCGATCACCCAGCTGGCTCTCAATGAAAGCATCAATGTCGGTTCTATATCCGGCGTATCTCACAGTAGGGGTCCTAAGCTAGGCGTCTTGGAGCGATGGTAACATGGGCACGTGATTTTACCCAGCTTCGGGCTCTCTCGAAGAGATAATACCCTACATGATGCTTTTGATTGTTTTCATATGGGATGTAGTACAGAGTACATGTATCTACCACAAGATTGTTCTCATGAATATAAGATCGTCTATTGACTAGCCTGGCCTCGGGTTATATAACACACTAGAGGCCTAGGGTTTTAGGAGAGTCCTCGTCTTGGGTGCCAAGTCTTGTGGGATGTCCCTTGTATGTGGCATGGGCTGCCCTAAGTGGCCCATGAGTGAACCTCCATGGGGTCCTCGGCCCGATCCAGCTGGTCAGGAGATCACGCGGTGAGTCCCCCCTAGTCCAGGAGACCATCACCGCCGTTTTGACAGCATGAAAAATCGACATGAAAAATTCAAAAGGATCAAAAAGTTGGAAACCTTTGCATTGTGTCATTATATGTGACCAAGTTACCAGTAAAAATAATAAACTTGTAATTTGGAAATTATTTTTAAAAAGTGTTCTCGGAAATGATTTATCATGTGTGAAGATTCATGGCTTTCAAGCCAAAGGATCAATCTTATGGCCACATCCATGTCATAGTTTGTCCAAATGATCTCATATTGAGCACAAGGGTGCATCTTCTAATGGAAAAGAATGTTGGCTAAGGAAGTTTTCTTTTTATTTGGACGAAAATTTCATTTTCCATTTTTGAGTGCAAAAATGAGTTTTTTGTGAAGGACCTACCATATATTTGTTGCAAAATTCGGCCAAATCATTTTTATAAAATGTTATTCCATATTTAATGTACAATTTACCAAATGGTTGGGTGTCAAAAGTTTTTATCCACCTCTCGTGAAAAAGACAAATTTCTGCCGATTCAGTAAGAAGCGGGTCAAATTTGAACTGTAGTTGCCTTATAGTTTGCTCTTTATTTTTCCAAAAATCATTTCTAGGTACATAAGTATTATTTAATCAGATATAGATGGTGTGGTGGCAAGACGTCAAGGTTTGGATGGTGTCCGAGGACCCCAACTCCAGAGCACATAAACCAGCATGCCACCGCGTGGTCACTGCGTGCCTGTGGCGTTACCACGCGTTTTGGGTAGCCTAGGCATCTCTGGTGGGTTGTTCACTCCCCTGATAGGTGTTAGGAGGAATAATACGACATAAGAATCTCACGAGGAGACTGAACTAAGCTCAAACATGAATTAGCAGCTAAGTTTTGATTAGTGGTGGGGGAAATGCACATGGCCAATGGGCATGAGTTTTTACTGAGGATGATTGTCGGTGTCAAAACCGGCGGATCTCGGGTAGGGGGTCCCGAACTGTGCGTCTAGGCCGAATGGTAATAGGAGGCAAGGGACACGAAGTTTTACCCAGGTTCGGGCCCTCTTGATGGAGGTAAAACCCTACGTCCTGCTTGATTAATATTGATGATATGGATAGTACAAGAGTAGATCTACCACGAGATCGGAGAGGCTAAACCCTAGAAGCTAGCCTATGGTATGATTGTTGTTCTGTATGTTGTCCTACGGACTAAAACCCTCCGGTTTATATAGACACCGGAGAGGGTTAGGGTTACACAAAGTCGGTTACAATGGTAGAAGATCCACATATCCGTATCGCCAAGCTTGCCTTCCATGCCAAGGAAAGTCCCTCCCGGACACGGGACGAAGTCTTCAATCTTGTATCTTCATAGTCCAGGAGTTCGGCTGAAGGTATAGTCCGGCCATCCGGACACCCCCTAATCCAGGACTCCCTCAGTAGCCCCTGAACCAGGCTTCAATGACGACGAGTCCGGCGCGCAGATTGTCTTCGGCATTGCAAGGCGGGTTCCTCCTCCAAGTACTTCATAGAAGATTGTGAACACAAAGAATAGTGTCCGGCTCTGCAAAATAAGTTTCCACATATTGCCATAGAGAGAATAATATTTACACAAATCTAATCTGCTGACGTATTCCGTACTGTGACATCGCACCACGGCCAAGCCTTTATTCGAATCGTTTTATTGTCCCACCTCAGCGTGTCATGCGAGGCGGTTTCCTTGGCACGTCTTGTGAAAGCAGAGATCGTGTCCCCTTATTCCGGGATTCTCATCAATACGGGTGTGGGTAACCCAACCGCGCCATTGATTACGGTGCTTGGAGATAAGCGAGTTTTACCAGGCTGGTGGGGACACGTAGTTGCGTCCACCCATATAAGGGGATAAGGATCCACCTTTTCACCTACGCCTTCTTCCTCCTTTGCCTATCCATTTTTGCGCACTCGAGCTCCAGCACCCAAGTCCGCACTCCCCACCTCAACCTTCTCCAGCCATGTCCAAAGCGGGAGGCAAGTGGATGGTCCCCTCCGTCACGGAGGGACACATCAAAAAACTGAGGAAGGCCGGATACCTGTCTAACGACATCGCATACCGACTTCCCGAAGAGGGGCAGCTCCTCCCCACCCCAAGTCCCCATGAGAGGGTAGTGTTCCTTCCCCACTTCATCCGCGGACTAGGCTTTCCTATCCACCCATTCGTCCGGGGACTCATGTTCTACTACGGCCTGGATTTTCATGATCTGGCGCCGAACTTCATCCTCAACATCTAGGCGTTTATCGTCGTGTGCGAGGCTTTCCTCTGCATCCGCCCCCATTTTGGCCTATGGCTCAAGACTTTCAATGTCAAGCCGAAGGTGGTGCGCGGCAACCAGGTGGAGTGCGGAGGCGCCATGGTGGGAAAGATGCCCAACATCTTATGGCTCGAGGGCTCCTTTGTGGAGACCCTGAAGGGGTGGCAATCGGGGTGGTTTTACATCACCGAGCCGCGTGACCCTAAGTGGGTCATAGCCCCCGAGTTCTGGTCCGGACCCCCAACGCAGCTCACGTCCTGGAAAGAGACGGGCCTGTCGTGGGGCAGCAAAGGAGAGGTGACTGGACTTGCAAACATGCATCCAAACCCTGGTGAACAAGCAGCTCAGGCTTGTCAACGTAGTCCAGGTTATGCTCATCCGCCGGATCCTCCCGTGTCAACAACGGGACTTCAATCTGTGGGAGTTCAACCCGGCGCAGCACCGAACTCTGAGCAGGCTCTTCGACACGACGTACAAAGATGCCTGGAAGGTGCTTTTCAAGGGCGCCGAGGCTCCCGCATCCGCTACCGAGGATCGCGGATTCAGTGCGCAGCGTCATGCCAACGCGGTAAGTTGTTTGTACCTTTTACAGGGTATTAGTTTTTCATAGTTTAACTCTATGCGGGATCTAGGCTCCCTTACCTTTGACAGGATTGGCAGGCGAAGTCCGGACAGATCGACTGTTCGGCTCCTTTGCCCGAAGACCCAGCCAATGACCGCTTGGCAAAGTTGTTGGTTCCGGCACCCCATGTGGTGCCGGAGAAGAAGGCCACGAAGAAGGCCACGGGGACTCAAAAAAGTGTCCGGCGCCAGGAGGTGTCGGGTTCATCATCCGACGGCTCCAAGGCGCGTTCCTCCCGTGAAGACGAGGAGGAAGAAGAAGAGACCACTTCCCCTCCAGCGGGGGGAGAGAAGAAAAGGAAGGCCGCCCTCACTAGGGAGGCTGAAGGGTCCAAGAAGGGGAAAACCCTTCCTCCGGACTACTCCACCAACACCGACGACGGCGGAGAGGAGTGGCCGCTCAGGGCCAAGCCCCTGGCGAAATCGTAATTATCCGAATACCAGAGTAATTCATAGTATTCCTTTATTGCACAGCTTTCCCTTATGTCAAATATGATTATGCAGACCCCCCAAGGCCGGGCTCGACGAGTCGTCGAGCAGCTCCCTGGATTCGTCGGACGTGAATTCACTTCCGCCCGCTACCTCCCCCCACCCAACAGACGACGCCGAGGTGCTGTCCCAACAGGTTCCAAGCCAGGAGGAGGTGGTCCTGGAGGCGCCACAAGGCGACCTCCCAGACTCCAGGAGTCAAGGGGATAAAACCCCCCAGGGCTCCAAGTCCGTCTCTAGGCCGGACACTGCTCCGGAACCTTCAAAGGTTCCAGAGTCCGGCGGGCGACCTCCTTCCAAGAGGAGCAAGCCCACCATGCCGGTGACCCCCTCCAACCGGAGGCGCTGGACAATCTATTGGAGGTGCTCAAAGGCGCCTCCATCAACAAGGAGCACCGCACCATTATGAGTGCGGTGGTCCACAAGGTTCAGTCCGCCAAGAGCGGACTGACTGAAGCTTGTGCTAGCCTTTTAACAGGCTTTGAGGTAAGTAAAGAATGTGTAAATAATATTACCGCATAGACAGTAGCCCCTGATGCTCTGTTTGGCGTTCGGGAAGAAAAGCCGAAGAGAGGATCAAATAAAATTCATAGGAGTCTAACAAAAAGGAGTCAATATGCGTATGCAGGCTTCTGTGCTGGCGTCCGCCGCACTGACTGCGGAAGTGGACACGCTAAAGCAGAACCTCGAGCAGTCCAAGCAAGAGCTCGGGCGTGCCAAGAAGCAGCTCGAGGACAAGGAAGGTAAGAAATACCTTGTTTAAATATATATATATAAAAAGTGCAATTGCAAAAAATGACAGGATTATCGTGGCTATTGTAGGGGCCACGTCTGAGGTGGCGACCCTTAAGCAAGCTGCTCGAGGCCGAGAAGAGGGCGGCCACGGAGCGCACCGAGCGGGAGAAGTATGAGGCCCAGTTTGGCAAGGTGCAGCAAGAGCTCCAGGCTCTCATGAAAAAACATGAGAGTTTGGAACTTGACTCAAAGACGCGAGCGTCCGATCTCGCGATGGCTATTGAAAATGCCAAGTCTGCCAAGGCCGAATCCCAGAAGACCCTCCAGGAGTTGGATGCGGTGAAAAAGATAGCGGCGGGTAAGGCATTCTTTATGCAAAGCAAACACATAAACGTGAGTTACTTGTTACTTACCCGAATCCGGAGCTCTCTAGGGGCATTCATAGATCTTCCCCGTAGCGTGTCCGATGCCGCCGCATTCTATCGAGCCGAGGAGGGCAGCTCGACAGAGAAGGTGTTCTAGTCTCAGTATGCTGAGGCCGGACACCCCGTGCCCCTGAGCGACCAGCTGAAGCAACTGGTCGAGCTCCACAAGGCGGCCGAACAGGCCATGAAGGGCCTCATAGTCCGGCTGTGGCCTGGAGAGGCTCTGCCTGGGAGCTATTTCGGGCTGGTGCGACGGCTGGTGGGGGCCTGTCCAAGGCTCGAAGTCATCAAGCGCTCTGTCTGCATTGAAGGTGCCCGTAGGGCCCTTGCCCGTGCTAAGGTGCACTGGGGCAAGCTGGATGCTGAGAAGCTTGTGAAGGACGGGCCACCGCCGGGGAAAGAGCATCGCAAGCCCGAGAATTATTATAAGGATGTTCTGAAGGGTGCCCGCCTTATGGCGGATGAATGTTCCAGGGATGTAATTTTTGAGTAAAACTCGCTCGTTTTGTCCTGTGCGCTGAAAACTTGTTCATATGCGCTAAGCAATGCTATTGGAATTTAAAATATTACCTTCTGTGCGGCTGTTTATCAATTCTGAGAGATGGCGAGTCATCGGCTTCTGCCCCCGTGCCGCTAGTGCTGGGGTGTTCGGGGATAAACCTGAGCGCTCTTTTTCCCATGTTTGGGTCCTTCGAGGGAGGCGCTCAGCACAACGAACAAGGCAATCGGACTATAATGCGTGAACACTCTCACTTAGCCAGAGAATTCTATAATTTTAAATTTCAGCGAAGCCCCTGGTATTCGGAAGACCGAGTTTGGGGCACTATCCACGCCTTGGCCGGACAGAGCCGACTCCTCGCTCTAAGCGGCATAAGTCTTTAGGGACTCGAAAAACCTCTCGAACAGCGACCAGCTCTCGCTTCATCATGACAGTCAGTTTTAGCTTTCTCTACTGAGGTGCTCGACCCAGTCAACTGGGGCACAATCGCAGTAGTTCTCCTAGTGCTACCTTAGCCGATATAGCGGAACGTAAGGCACCAAAACATAGGAGCCGGGCAAACCCAACTATTGACCCAAGACATGATTCGGAGCCGATGCATATATGCTATAAGTTCGGGGTGTCGCACTTGTTAAAGTGTTCGGACTTCTCACACCATATTGAGGGGTACTAAAGCCCCTGGCGTATTTTGGCCGTACCAAAGTGTACGGGTGCAACATGTCGTTAAGGAACATATATTTGTAAAAAAAAGAGTAATGCGAAAATAGAAAAAAGCTATGCATTGTTTATTGAAAAGGGCTGCGATCAAAGCAGAACGATACGAATAATGCGATAAGCAAAAGGTTGGACTATTTAACATGTCCGTTACAGGGGCAGGCTGCGGAATGGTATGCGAAACAGGTATACTGCTCGTGATAGAGACCACCTGGGAGTTCCGTAATGCGGCATGGCTTGCCTGCTTCCCTGGTTCTTGCATCGTTTGTGCGGCAATTGAACTGCCGAACAGGACTTCCGAAGAATGGAGTCCTGAAAGTAAGAGAAAATTAAAGAAAAATTGGCAGCCCCTGGTGCAGTTTAAGCCGTGTTTCGGGCGTGCCGTGATGGTGCCCCTCCCCCTGTACCCATGGTATTTCTAGAGCGTAGTTATGTACGCGAAGCACTGGTGTCGCATTTTTGTGAGGGCTGGGGTTGGGGCCGCATTGCTACGCCTTCTCGGAACGTGCCAAGCGGTCTTGTTGTAGGTTACTCCGGGCGCGCTTGATGGTGTTCGGACGTTTAATGGCCGGACTGGAGAACTGCCTGGAGAGGCTGCTTTGTACTTCCGCTGCAAGGGCCACCGTGTGCTCCTCCGTTCGGAGGGAGCGTTCGGTGTTTCCATTGACCATAATTACTCCTCGAGGGCCCGGCATCTTGAGCTTAAGGTATGCATAGTGCGGCACCGCATTGAACTTGGCGAATGCGGTTCGCCCGAGCAGTGTGTGATAGCCACTGCGGAATGGGACTATGTCGAAGATTAACTCCTCACTTCAGAAATTATCCGGAGATCCGAAGACCACTTCAAGTGTGACTGAGCCTATACAGTTGGCCTCTACACCTGGTATTATGCCTTTAAAGGTCGTTTTGGTGGGCTTAATCCTCGAGGGATCTATGTCCATTTTCCGCACTGTATCCTGGTAAAGCAGGTTCAGGCTGCTGCCACTGTCCATAAGAACTCTAGTGAGATAAAATCCGTCAATAATTGGGTCTAGAACCAATGCGGGGAATCCGCCATGATGGGTGCTAGTGGGATGGTCCCTTCGATCAAAGGTGATCGGGCAGGAGGACCATGGGTTGAACTTTGGGGCGACTGGCTCTACCGCGTATACGTCCCTTAACGCATGCTTCCGCTAACTCTTGGGGATGTGGGTTGCGTATATCATGTTCACCGTCCGCACTTGTGGGGGGAAACCCTTCTGTCCACTGTTGTTCGGCGGCCGGGGCTCTTCGTCGTCATCGCTATGCAGCCCCTTGTCTTTATTTTCGGCATTTAACTTGCCTGCCTGCTTGAACACCCAACAATCCTTGTTGGTGTGATTGGCCGGCTTTTTGGGGGTGCCATGTATCTAGCACAAGCGGTCGAGTATTCGGTCCAAACTGGACGGGCCCCTAGGATTTCTTTTGAATGGATTTTTCGGCTGACCGAATTTATAGCCTCTGAATCCGGCATTAACTGCCATATCCTCGGCATTGTCGCTGTTAATGCAGCGCTTCTGCTTGTTGCGACGCGACCTGCCACTACTGTCCCTGGTATCCGAATTACCAGGGTTCTTGGTCATATTGTTGCTACGAGCAAGCCAGATGTCTTCTCCCGCGCAAAAGCGGGTCATGAGTGTCGTGAGTGCTGCCATAGATTTCGGCTTTTCCTGTGCAAGGTGCCGGGCAAGCCACTCGTCACGGATATTGTGCTTGAAGGCTGCTAGGGCCTCTGCGACCGGCCAGTCGACTATTTGATTTTTCTTTGTTAGGAACCGTGTCCAGAATTTCCTGGCCGATTCCTCTGGCTGCTGAATTACATGGCTTAGGTCATCAGCGTCTGGTGGTCGCACATAAGTGCCCTGGAAATTGTCGAGGAATGCAGCTTCCAGGTCCTCCCAGCAACTGATTGATCCTGTTGGCAAGCTGTTAAGCCAATGCCGAGCTGGTCCTTTAAGCTTGAGTGGGAGGTATTTGATGGCGTGGAGATCATCGCCGCGGGCCATGTGGATATGAAGGAGATAATCCTTGATCCATACCGCAGGATCTGTTGTGCCATCATATGATTCGATGTTTACGGGTTTGAAACCCTCAGGGATTTGATGATCCATTACTTCGTCTGTGAAGCATAGTGGGTGTGCGGCACCTCTGTACTGGGCTATATCACGACGTAGCTCCAATGAGCTTTGTCTACTGTGTTCGGCCCTACCGGATTTGTGTCTGTCGTGACGCTTATCATCTCGAGTCGTGGGGCGCCCACGCGATCCGTAGATCGATCTTGTTTGCCTTGCCTTGTCCTCCAACATATCCCGCAGGTCTGGCGCATTTTCCCGTGCCTTGGTACGGGGTGCGGCTTGAGTGGAGGGCCGAGAAGCCTCTCTGTCGCGGCCACGAGGTGGCCGGTCGGCCGAATCAAGTGTTGGTGATGTAGGTTCAAGTGCTTCCTCCTCTAATCGGGGTAGCAACATGCGCTTTGGGTAGCTCTTGGAGGGGCGTTCGAGTTTATGCTCTTCGGCCACAAGGACTTCAGTCCATCTGTCGACTAGCAAATCTTGATTAGCTCTAAGTTGTTGCTATTTTTTCTTGAGGCTTCTTGCCGTGGCCATAAGCCTGCGTTGAAAATGCTCTTGCTCGACAGGATCCTCTGGCACGACGAATTCTACGTCATCGAGGCTTGCCTCGTCTTCGAAGGGAGGCATATAATTATCGTCCTCGACCTCTCTGTCTGCTGCTCTCTCATCAGGGCTGGCTTTTCCATCCTCCTGTGCTGAATCTTGCTGGAGGGGGTTTTGTTCGGCACTCTCCGAAGTATTATTATCTCCCGTGCTGGAATCACTGTATTTTCTTTGGCGGGATTTTGAGCGGCGCCGCTGACGCTAGCGCTTAGGCTGTTTCTTGGAGGGGTCATCTTCCGCTGTTCCATCGCCATCTCCTTCTTTTGGGGTGTCCACCATGTATATGTCATATGACGAGGTGGCTTTCCAGGGCCCAATAGGCACTGGTTCTTCATCGTCTCCTGCATCGGCGTCCATACCGTCGATGTCTTCGGAGTCGAAGTCGAGCATGTCAGTTAAATCATCGACAGTGGCTACAAAGTGGGTGGTGGGTGGGCTTTGAATTTCTTCATCGTCCGCATCCCAACCTTGCTGACCGTAGTCTGGCCAGGGCTCCCCTGATAAAGAGAGAGACTTTAGTGTCTTCAGAATATTGCCGAAAGGCGAGTGCTGAAAGATGTCCGCGGCAGTAAACTCCATGATCGGCGCCCAATCGGATTCGATCGGCAAGGGCGCGGAGGGTTTGGAGTCCGGAGAGGAGTCTGGCTCCTTGGAGTCACAAGTCTCACGGAGTGCGGGGCTGGTGCTCGGCTCGATCGCCGTTGGGATCGCAGCCCCTGAGGCGGCGTCCAACCACCCATCCTCGATCGGCGCAGTTGGCTCCGAATTAAGGGTCGAAGTCGATGCGGGTGCGGCCTCCAAGGCACTCTTCGGCGGCAGAGCTAGATCATGCTCGTCGTGATAGTGCGGCGCGCTCAGCAGTGGCTCGAATCCGTTGAAGATCAAGTCCCCGCGGATGTCAGCCGTGTAGTTTAAACTTCCAAATCTGACCTGACGGCCAGGGGCATAGCTTTCGATCTGCTCCAGATGGCCAAGTGAATTGGCCCGTACTGCGAAGCCGCCGAAGACGAAGATCTATCCGGGGAGGAAGGTCTCACCCTGGACTGCATCGCTATTGATGATCGTAGGAGCCATCAAGCCTAACGGCGACGACACAGGGGAACTCTCAATGAAAGCACCAATGTCGGTGTCAAAACCGGCGGATCTCGGGTAGGGGGTCCCGAACTGTGCGTCTAGGCCGGATGGTAACAGGAGGCAAGGGACACGAAGTTTTACCCAGGTTCGGGCCCTCTTGATGGAGGGAAAACCCTACGTCCTGCTTGATTAATATTGATGATATGGGTAGTACAAGAGTAGATCTACCACGAGATCGGAGAGGCTAAACCCTAGAAGCTAGCCTATGGTATGATTGTTGTTCTGTATGTTGTCCTACGGACTAAAACCCTCCGGTTTATATAGACACCGGAGAGGGTTAGGGTTACACAAAGTCGGTTACAATGGTAGGAGATCCACATATCCGTATCGCCAAGCTTGCCTTCCACGCCAAGGAAAGTCCCCCCCGGACACGGGACGAAGTCTTCAATCTTGTATCTTCATAGTCCAGGAGTCTGGCTGAAGGTATAGTCCGGCCATCCGGACACCCCCTAATCCAGGACTCCCTCAATGATCATATACTAAGGAGACAGTCTTGGGCAAATTTTTAGCTCAAATGGAGGAGCCTAGGTGGCACTTACATTTTTGGAATTTTGTTTTGTTGGAATTTGATCCAAGGGGCCTTAAGCAACTCAAGGACCAATTGAGAGAGTTGGAGGTTTTCCCAAAAATCCATTTTTAAATTTTCAAATTTTGGCAAATTGGATCAAATTGTTTTATTCAAAATTCTTTTCCCAATTATTTCAAATAAATAGAATAAAGAGAGAAGATAAAAGGACTTCTTAAAAAGCAGCAAAGAAATATTGGAAATTGAATTTTGAATAAAATATATTTATTTGATTTTCTTTGAAGATTGTTTATTTTTATTGCGGAGTTTATTAGTAATAAAATGTTTGTTCTTATTTTAGGCATTTAGGTCCAGAAAAATGTTCACAAGGTCAATAATAAGGCCCTAGTTATTTGTGAATCTGTGATTAAAAATATATTTATTGTGTTTTTCTGATTTTTCGTATTTCTAGAAAATTGTTTCAAAAAATAATAAGTTCGGGCCGACCAAACTGGGTCGCGCTCAGCCCAGCCGCGCGCTCGCCTCCATCCCCCAGCGGGACTCCCGCAGGAGTCCGCCGCCGTGACCGAGGAGGACTCCTCCTGCCCCTTGCCCAAGCCACAACTGCCCCCTCCCCTGGCCTTTAAAAGCCGGACCCCGGCCCCTCTCCTCCTCACAAGCAGCCACCGCAGCAGCTATCTTCTCTGCCGTCCGCAACCGCCGCCGCCGGAGCCAACGTTCGCCGCCCCATGCCGCAAGCCGCCACTGTCGGAGCCGTCGTCCCCGCACGTCGCCGGCGACCTCCCCGCCGCGGTAACTCCCCGCCCTCTCTCGCCCGTCCATTCACAAACTGAGCGTCCAGATCGTTTTACACGTTGTTATTTTATTTTATGAGCGCTCGCTACTTTAGCCTCTGTAGCGAACGATTTTTGTCGGATTAGGTTCTGTAGCGAACGTTCGTTCGGTAGATTTTTTCTTTTCTTTTAATTTTTTGCCAGGCACCTATTCGCTAGTTTTCATTTACAGTTTAGCCCATGTTTTTCAAACGATCACAACTTTTAAACCGTTTATCCAAATCCAACGAAACCAATGCCCACTTCTTTGTTATGATCTCCTCTATCCATATAACCAATTCAACCTTATTTTTGAAAGTTTTAAAATTTTAATTCAAACAGATTTGAATTTGAACTTCTTTTGATCATAACTTGAGTTTCGTAACTCCGATTTAGTTGATTCTTTTTGCAAATCGAAGCTCATCGCATGTACTTTCTGTTAAGATCTAATCCACACAATTTTAGTACTGTTGAAAATTGTTTTCTGTTCTCAAGAGCTATTTGCTTGTTTTTGAAGTTTTCCGAGATCTTTTCTTTGAATCTTGTGCATGACTGCTTATGTATGTTATTGCTTGCTCATGCTAGATTGTCCGGAGTGCCAAGAGTAGAATTGTCAGGACTTTGAGTGCGGAGTACTTCATCAACTTTAATAGGCAAGTTTGCACTTTTGATCATACCAATCCTATGTTTTTACTTTGCATGTAGTTCCCTCTATCAACACAGTAGTATGCATGTGTAGGACTACTATGATGTGTTAAACCCAGATGGGATAGCCATATGCTTAGCCTGATCCTGATAGTCTTTTCTGCCACTTTGGGAATTGTTATAGTGTAGTTATTGCTTAGCCATGCTATGGTAGACGTGGATTGGGTATCATGTGATTCATGAAAGTTGTGAGAGAACTTAAGTAATGACTACATTAATAACTTACATGTATTGTATTTCCTCGAAGGCTCTGCAATACCAATTAATCAATCATCTGGGTGGAAAGTTTTGTCGGGACCAGTCGACAAGTATGTAACCTTCGGGAGGCTCTGCATTACTCAGGAAAAGGTGGGGAATGCCGCCCAGGTTCAAAAAGGTTGGACATGTTTCATATCAAGTAGCTTCCGTGTGCAGCCACATGCCATTATGGGCTCTGGCATAGTTGAGTAAGTTGTGGGAAACCTTTCCATGATAGGCTAGCAGATGTGGGGAAATTGTAGGTGTACCGGCCTATCTGTCGGGTTAAGGGGACCTCTTCGGAAAGACTATGTCTCGATCATCCGGTTCTCAAACATCAAGTAGTGCGAGGAATTCAACGGAGGAGATCGAATCTTGTGGGGATAAGTGTGCAAACCTCTGCAGAGTGTACAAACTAATCATGATTAGCCGTGTCCCTGGTTACGGACAACTTTGAGCAACTGCACTTGAAACCTCTAGAAGATCTTCTCATCCCAAATAATTATTCTGATGTGGGTTTTATTAAACCATGATCCTTGGGGGCTCTCATGGAAATAACAATTTGTGAACCTATGATCCTCGGAGGCTCTCATAGGTGGGTTAAGTTGGAGGCGGTCCAATTTAACAAAGGTTAATAAAAATGTAAAGGAATAAAATTTGGTTAGTGAGTAGAAGTAGGACAAAATTGGCTTTATGCAAAATAAACCTTAGAGCTATCCACTTGTTATATCCTTGCATGTAGACGATAGGTCTGTTTTTTACTTTGGGTGTGACTTGCCAATACATTCAATGTATTGACCCTTTGTGGCTGCAATGTTTCATGTTGCAGATTTTTCAGACACAGAGTAAGGTGCGATGGGTCGTTGTTCTGCAATCAGTTTTGCCGTGGAGTTGGATGGACTCATTTACCTTCGAAGCTTCCGCATTTATTTATTTAGATGGCCTTCAGCCATATTATTATAATAAATACTCTTTATGAGGACCTCGATGTAATAAAGTGTGTGATTGAACTCTGTTATAATTCCTCGAGTACTATGTGTGTCAGCATACCGATCCAGGGATGACACTTAAGCACAGAGACTTTGATCCATTGGGATCGGGTCACCACAAGTGCCCCCCAGGCTAGCCATAGTAGCAGCATGTGATGTCGGGCCCCACTACCACTGACGTGATAGCAGCAGCGCATGGAAAGCGGCCCGCACTGCTACTATCGTTAGCCTCAGGGGCACGGTGGGCCAGGCTTAGTAGTAGTGCCTTGTGCGATGCCCGCGCTACAGCTAACGGGATTAGCAGTAGCGCTGGCCCGTGCCTTGCGCTATTGCTAAGCCAACCTTATCCTATTCCTATGCGGCCCATCCACCTCTCCCTCACTCTTCTCTCACACTCGCTCGCTCTCTCTGTCGGCGTCGGTGTCCGCTGCAGCCGTCGCCCCGAGGTATCTCCCTCCTCTCGCCGCCCTCCTCTCTTCTCCCTCCTCTCGCCACCTGCCATACTCCTCCAGACGCCCTCCTCTCTCCTCCCTTCTC
The DNA here is from genome assembly GCF_002162155.2 of Triticum dicoccoides. Classification (NCBI taxonomy): domain Eukaryota; kingdom Viridiplantae; phylum Streptophyta; class Magnoliopsida; order Poales; family Poaceae; genus Triticum; species Triticum dicoccoides. The sequence continues at coordinate 89,911,926 of NC_041390.1, forward strand.
CCTCCTCTTGCCACCTGACGTCCTCCTCCTCCGGGCCCCCTTCTCTCTTCACCCTCCTCTCGCTGCACGCCCTCCTCCTCCTCCGGACACCCTCCTCCCTCCCTCCCTCCTGCCTCCCTCCATCCCTGCTCCCTGTGCTCTTGTAGAATGTATGTATTTTTAATGTTTTTCGAATACAATAGAATGCAGATTATTTGAATGGAATATAAAATTTTCTTTAAATGTAGGTCTTTTGAATAGAATAGAAAATTTCCAGTAAATGTATGTTTTTTGAATAGAATAGAAAATTAGTAAATGTATGTCTTTCGAATAGAATATAATAGAATAGTAAGTGTAGAATAGAATAAAAAATTAGAAACTGTTCAGTAAATGTAGGTTTCTTGAAGCAAATACCTTTAAGTATTTTAGGTATCAAATAAAATATAAAAATGTTGTTGCCAATTATACTGTGAATTTTTTTATGTCATTCTCACATTGTCATCAAAGTTATGTTGCTGAATTTAGAGACAGAGAGAGAGAGACCTACTTTCTTGAAGAACCAGGGTATTTAGTTCTTATTGTGTCTAAATGAAATGTTAGGATTATAAGATATATTGCAATGTTTTTGTCAAAATTGAACCATTGAAATTCAATGGGCATACTAAGTTTGAAATTTTCTATATAAATGCTCATGTGGCGCAGGGTAGATCACCAACGAGCTGGTCGATGACGCCCAGAAGATCACCAATGACATATGCATTCTCGACAACCATCATCTATAGTGAGTAAACATGGTCTATGTGGTTGCTTAAATATGAAAATGAAGGATATGTGCTTGCCCAAGTGGCCTATGTTTGCAGGGAACACCTTCGAGTGGCCTATGTTTTGCCGAAATATTGAATCATTTTTATTCCGAAAAATTTCACGCGCTCGATATCCTATTTTAGCAAAGGTAATGCTGGAATTTTCCGTGGATTTCAGCATGACTTGTTCTATAAGGAGGAAATATCGAGTGCCTGTGATTTGCCGGAACATGAACTAATGACATTCCAGCAAACCATAGGCCATTTTTATGTCATTACTCAATATATGTAACGGGTTGACTATCATTCTGTCGGGGCTCCTTGTGTGTCTTTTAGAGAGGAAGAATATTGACTGTTGTCGTTCTTCTTTCCTAGGTGCTAGACATTTTCGTGTAATGCACTTTGGAATGAAAGGAGGAGCGACCATCACCGACGGTCGAAATATCTATGAGGGGTGTCCATCATATACTGTCGAAATATCATAAAGGAAGAATCTTGACTGTTGTCGTGGGGGTCGTTTCCTCTCCTTTTTCTCATGATATACCTTAGTAATGCATGAGAGAAGGAGGGGAAGCGGCCAACACCAACGGTTGAAATATCTATGAGGGAGTGTCCACCATATACTGCCAAAAAATTGTAGAGGAAGAATCCCGATTGTTGTCGTGGGGTCGCTTCTCCTTCATTCTCGTGTGTTAGAAATTTCGGTGTAATGCAATCGGGAATGAAGGGAGGAGCGACCATCACCGACGATCGAATATATCAGACGAGGAGTGCCCATCATATACACCACGTGAGATGAGAGTTTTCAAGTAAGACTCGACAGACCAAAAGTCAACCCGTACTGAATAGTGATTTGTGTATTGAGTTCCTGCTAATTGTTGTCGTTTACAATCTTTGAATTATGAACGCAGGAAATGTCTGACGATGATAGGATTCCTGAGTGTGATTACCGTGGCAACGACAGGGGTATGTGCCACATGCATCACCTAGAAAATGACATGTTCTTCACCATCAAGCTGGACGAGACCTGCGATGTTTTTACGGTACGTAATTAACGAAGACAAGTATTTTTTCGTAATTAAGCATGACTTGTGCTTCTTTGCTTCAACGTGTAATTTCCAAAAAATTTACAATTCAACTAATGCATCCCCTGCCATGCAAGACTGTATGTCATGGAGAAGCTCAGTTTCCAAGATAGTGACAATATGAAAACGAAGATAGCTCACCTTAGGACTCAACATAGTTATGCTTTTTGGGTTAAGCTCTATAATGCAATTAATCACTCACATCTTGGTTGCTCAAATTGGAGAGTTCCATGCAAGGCCTCTGAATTTCAGGAGGATACGCAAATAACCTTCGATATTAGTCTTGAAGATGATATTGAAGATAATATCGACATTTGGGTGGATGTGGATATGCTTCCAGTTATACCTCTATGTGAGTTTGTCAAATAAACTTGTTAAGTAATTTATATTGTTTATTTAAAAGTAGTTGACAAATTATTTTCATTGACAGCTTATTTCCATTCTTCAAAAAATGTATGAAAGGCAGTAGACAAGACCTACTATAGTTATGGCTCTGAACTAACTTCCGAGGAGAAAAATCATCTTGTCTCCTTTATTAATGATGTTGAGACTTTCAAGAACAATTATGAAATTAACCCAAATTATGCTCAATACGTGCCACTAGTCCACGTGTTGAACTACGGTAACATCCATGGAAATAGCATGGTAAGTTTTTTTTATATTATGTCACGAGTGCATCTTTCACATACATTTTTCTTAAGCTAAACTACATTGCTAACTGTGTTATTATTAAACTCCGAAAGGATTGTGTGCCTCATATGATGTACTAGATGATACCCCGCGTGTTGCTACAGGAATTTGAAGCACCATATGAGTAGAATTATATGTGGTGATAAATATTAATAAATAATAAAAAGAGATACAAATATTTATTATTATACCATTGATTATATGATATGATATTAAAAGTCCAAAAATAACTATATAACATAGTATCTTCATATCATATATAGCTAGGAGACTAATGTCGTTCTCCACGTGCAAATATTATGTTCTTCCCCAATGGCTCTCACAGCTTCCGTCGAATCTGTTGTTGTACTTCGCCGTTCCAACTCCCTCGATCTCGCTCAAAATGAAAATCCCCAGATCTCCCTATGCTATCCCGTGTGCAATGTTGTCCCCTCTACAGCCCCGTACTCCATGTGTGTGCTTTCCTGAAGAATCGGTTGATTGGAGTTCTTGGCATAAAAGCACGAGTATCTTGTTTGCTTGAGTACAATATCATAAAGAAAAGGTATTCTAGTCGGCCATTCAGTCATCGACACACCACAACCTGAAGTAGCATAAGAAATTTCAAGATGAATTGCAGTAGAGGGCAGAGCAACCACTCGGCACCATATTGAAATGTACACAATAAGATTCCATTCCCATATTTAGACAATTTGCAAGTAAATATCCTAAATGTTCTGTTTCCAAATTTGCTATACTAATGTGTACCAAAGAAATGAAAAAAAATCTAATTTAATCATAGCGATTCACTTTGAACTATAAGAACACCAAAAACATAGCTCAAAATTACTTCTCAAATGCGCAAACATATGTTAGATGGATTTGTAAGGACCATACTGTAGTTGACAGGAAAATGTAAATAAATAAGATGTGAGATTAATACTTTGTGAATTATATAAATAGAAACCCTGAAGGATAATGACAAATCAAGTGCTTTCACGTGTAACGGACAGTATCATGTATCTCTCCTAGGGATGATATAGTGTTGCTGCAGCTGAGTCACCAATTTGAAGTTGGAGATTAGGATTCTATCAGTCCACCCTACATGGTATTATTTAGAGAAAAGTATTTTTTTTGTCCCTCAACTCTTGGCCGAGTCTAAATTTGGTCTCTCAACTTCGAAACCAGACAAGTTGCACCCTCAACTATTGAAACCGGACAAGATTCGTCCCTGGTCTTGGTTTTGACCGGTTTTGGAGCTGACTCACCCCGGTTTTGACCGGTGCTGACTCAAATTCGCGTAGTTTTTTCAAATCTGTGATTTTTTTAAATTCACGTACATTTTCATATGTGCCCACTCATTGAAATTCGTGTACTTTATTCAAAAACTATTATTTTTAAATCTGTAAACCTTTCTGAAATTCGTGTACCTTTCTCAGTTCATGTAATTGTTTCAAATTCGCGTACTTTTTTCAAACCCTTTATTGTTTCTAATCCATGAACTTTTCTACAATTCATGTGCTTCCAAAAATCCATGCACCTTTTCCAAGTTAGCCTATTTTTCAATATTTGTGTAATGTTTTCATGTTCGCGTACTTTTTTTGAAATTCACGAATCTTTCAACAATATTCGTGTAAACCTTTTTGAAATTCATGAATATTTTTCAACTTCGCATTTTTTTCAAATTCACGTACTTTTATTCTAGTTCGTGTACTTTTTTCAAAATTCAGATATTTTTCTACAAACCCACGTACATTTTTCAAGTTCGCATATTCTTTCAAATTCACATACCTTTGTTATAGTTCGCATACTTATTTAAATTCACATGTTTTTCTACAAAACCACTTACATTTTTCAAGTTTACATATTTTTTAAAATTCGTGTATTTTTATTCTAGTTCACGCACTTATTTAAATTCATGTATTTCTCTACAAAACGCGTACATTTTTCAAGTTCGCGTATTTTTTTCAAATTTGCTTACTTTTATTTATAGTTCGCATACTTATTTAAATTCACATGTTTTTCTAAAAAATATTATGCGGATTTGGAAAAAGTATTTGAATTTGAAAAAATTACGCAAACTTAAAGAAAGTACGTGGATTTGGATAAAGTACACTGATTTGAAATATACACAAATTTAAGAAAATGTGCGTTTGGAAAAAATACAGGAATTTGAGTAAGCTCAGTCAAAACCGGGTGAGTCGGCTGCAAAACCGGTCAAAATAGAGTCCAGGACGAATCTTGTCCGGTTTCAATAGTTGAGGGTGCGTGTTGTCCGGTTTTAAAGTTGAGGGACCAAATCTAGACTCCGTGAAAAGTCGAGGGACGAAAAATATACTTTTCTCTATTATTTATCATATGTATTTGATGAATCGTAGGTATGTGCCCATCAGATTAAGGTAAACTGTGAAAACTATTTACCAAGTGGCATCACTAAATATGAACTTGCATATTCCCAATGTAAAAGAGCAACACTCTTCGGAGCATCCCATAACCCGATAAAAAGAGAATAAACGTAAACTGAAAGATATGAAACACATGCAAAAAAAAAACTGTGTGTAGTTTAAGATCAAAAAGGAAGTGAAGTTGTTACCTCAACTGACAAACAAAAGGCTATAAATAGACACTGAACGTCGTATGTATAGTTAGTAGATACAGATTTATTGTCAAATAAACCCAAGAAATGTAATTGTTGTCAGTCCATAAAGTAATCAATTGAACTTACATGTTGAACTACATACCACAGTTTCTAACACATAAAACAAATAATGTTGCAAGATAACAATCTAACAGTAAAGAAAAAGCAAGACATGGATTGGAGGAATCAAGACAACCGTATCAGGAAGGACCCTGAGCCACCGGGAGGGCTGCAGATGTGTCCGCCCAGCAACAGGCAACGAAAGGCGATGGATTTCAAGCTTGTTGACTCTCCAGCAGGGTGGAATCTGGCGATTCTCTAGCAGAAGCGTCAACAAAAATTGGAGAGACGACAGACATGTACAGCTCTATTGTTTCAGTTGTTACCAGATCCAAAAATTGCTTAACACTGTCCCAACACGAACAAAAGCAGGGAGAAAGCAAAAATACAAGGATGCACTTACCCGTCAATACAACATAGTTCCAAAAATACAGGGGGGGTTCAGGGTAGCAACGAATTAAAAGCAAAGAGAAGAAACTGAATCCTGATGGGAACCGAATGACATCTACTCCCTTAAAGTTAATTAGTACAAAGTTGAGTTATCTATTTTGAAACGGAGGGAGTATCTGTTATTGGCAACATAGACACCTATGGTGATGGAGTTTCCAACCAAGCTTCTTCATAACAAACATGGCGAAGGTTGGATGGGAAGTAAATTCTAGCAAAACTATGGCCTCCTTGTATGCCAATAGTTAGCCAAAACACACAGCGGTAAAAACTGTAAGATGGTGAAGATTGGTGGCGTACCTGGATGAAGGAGTAGTACGCGGTGCGTTGTTGAATGGAAAGAAGACCGAGGATTTATGGGATGAAGCCCAAGGGAGACGAGCACCATCACCGGTAACTCGTCCTCTACCATGGTCACCCCTGGATCCTCGGCCACCACCGGAACCTCGGCCACCACCAAGGCCACCGCCGGAACCTCGGCCACCGCCAAATCCATCACCGGAACCTCGGCCACCACCAAGGCCATCAC
>NC_041390.1:89918562-89934501 GCF_002162155.2 Triticum dicoccoides
CACCGGAACCTCGGCCACCACCAAGTCCATCACCGGAACCTCGGCCACCACTTAGGCCACCACCGGAACCTCGGCCACCACCAAGTCCATCACCGGAACCTCGGCCACCACTTGAAGAAGCATTGTGCCCTTTTGAAGTTTTGTTTGTTTTGCAAGTCCTTTTGTTGTGTGTCATTTCATTGCAACCACCGCATTGGTTCCTATCACGTGGCTCCATGAAATGTCCACTACCAAACTTTCTGGTGCTCATGAGGTCATCCATATCATTCCTGTATCGCTTTGTTCTCCTTCTACCCTTGGGTTGTACCATCATCTCCGGATCGGGCCTAATGTTAGGACCGTGATACTCCGGCCACTACGATGCGTCCAGAAAAGGGTGGAATATAGACGCCCATGTTAACTTATGAGTTTGCAAGTTGAATTCATGCAACCTCACAACTACTCCATCGGAGATATCCACATTCCTGATGCGGGCCGCCGACATCGTGTGTGAGCATGGCCAGTGGTACTTACTAGGCCGCTCACAAGTGCAATGTCTTGTCCTAAGAGCCACCTTAAATGAGCGACCACCATATGATTGTCCATCTCTAGTTGTCCCACCTGGCACATCCACTTGGTATTTCATTTCTACATTATCGAAACAAGTGACTCACTAGATGGCTGACTTGTCTCTCTGAAACTCCAGCCACTCGGCAACTGTCGTGGTTTTGTCACGGCAGATGTCCTAGAGAAAGGACTTAGTCGTGGAGCCATCGCGACGGGTTAGCTTGAAGGGGTTAAAGCGGACACAAGGACGCAAGAGAGTTTATACTAGTTCGGCCCCTTCGATGAAGGTAAAAGCCTACGTCTAGTTGTTATGGAATTGATGGGGTTTCGACGACTAGGGAGCAAACAAGCTTCGCCTATGTCTCGAGTTGTTGTCTGTTGTCCTTGAACCGCCGCCGGGTCGTCCCCTTATATACACGGGTGACACCCGTCGGTTCACAGAGTCCCAACACCGGTCGATATTCGTATCCGGGTTGGTCTCTCCTTATTCCTAACTTACAATACAAGTTTATATACAAATTCCGGTTTACCTCTACAAGTCTTGAACCGGCTACGGGCCTTAGGCCCTCATCTGCCTTCTTGGGCTTTATCACTTCTGGAACTACTGATGAAGTTGACCCGGCCCAGATAGGCCGGTTTACGCCTAGCAGTAATATCCCCAACATTAGGCCCCAGATTGATTTGAACGGGTTCATGTCAATCCTTTAACAAAAACTTCATCTTCAACGTCTTCTCATAAATCGGTAAACCGCCATGATGTCATCTTCTCTGATTACTGTAAACCGGAGTGACGTCACCTGTCATAACGAAGATATCCATTATGCTTCTTTATTTAATATATCTGCAGAAATCGAGGCGACAGCTCCATTTCGTGGCCCCTTGATTGTCGCGCCTGACACATGTCTTTTTGCCTTATAAATAGGACCGAAGGGTCATTTCCTTTCTCTTTCCCTTCTTCCCCTTCTGCTTCGTCTTCCTCGCATCGCCTGACTTCAGGGCTCCGCCGCCACCGTCGACCTCTGCCTCAACCTTGGCCGCTGCATCAACCTGGGCGAACCAGAGCATCGCGGCCACCTTCTGCGTCTTCTGCAGCTCCGGTAAACCTTCTATCCTTTCCCCCGCAGATCTGTTTTAGGGTTTCACAGTTATTCCGTATTCATCGTCTGCTTCTTGCTCCTGCAACAGATCTTTTAGATGAATCCGCAAATCTTTATTCTGTGCAATGATAGTTGTTTGACCTTCGCCTTCACTTATGCATCTCAAAATTATAGATCTATATGAACGCTTTGCTTATAGGTTCGGTACTGCTCCTTTTGAACTTCTAAGTATTTATCTCTTTTCTGAACTTGCTTCAGATCCAATGCCGTAAAGAAATCTTGTAAAACCTGTTTCTGCGTACTTGTCCATCCGCAATCTCAGCTTTTCAATGCTTAGATCAGGCGGTTTAACCTTATAGAAAAAATTTCCAAACCGGTATATGACATTAGTCCCCTTGTTGAACCGCCAGATGTTGGTTGCTTCATGAAACTCCGGTTCAGATAGTTCTGTCTCTGGTTTAACAGTGCATATGCCAACGTACCTTGATCAAATACATTTTTGAACCAGGATCTTCTACCTTGTAGATTCCATCATGGCCAAGCAAGTATATGAGTGCAATTGGGTTCCTTCTCGCGTCACAGAGGCTGAACTGGACGATTTAGTCCTGATTGACGCTTTAGGCAGCAAAGATACCATCCATTGGAGGGCTCCTGGCAAAGAATGCCCTCCCACACCTCGAGAAGGAGAGGTTGTTGTTTTCGTAGATCACTTAGCCCGAGGCTTTAAGCCGCCCGGTTCTAAATTTTACTGGGATGTTTTAGCCGATTTCCAACTCCATCCACAAGACACTGGCCCCAACTCTGTTACAAATATGTGTCACTTCCAAGTGCTCTGTGAGGTGTTCTTTCAAGAGGAGCCCACAGTGGAATTGTTCAGAGACCTTTTCCATTTAAACCGCCGTACTGAATTTACTGATGGCTCTAATACGGAGTTGGGTGGTGTGGCGATTCAGAAAAGGAAAGAGGTCACATACCCTCACGCCAAGCTGCACAGCCACCCTAAAGAGTGGAATCAGACATGGTTCTACTGCAAAGACACCTCCCCTGCTGGTGAGAACCCCTTGTCTGGCTTTCGTCCGGAACGGCTCAGCAATACACACCCTTTTCCTCAAAGATTGACCGCCCAGGAGAGAAGCAAATATGCTCCCCAACTATCAAATCTCCAAGCCTTTATGGCCAACGGTTTAACAGGGGTTGATCTTGCTCGCTGTTGGATATCATGGAGCATACTGCCCCTTAGTCAGTGCTCCGGTTTGATGTGCGAGTATACTGACAGTGTTGATGATCCACTGCGACATTCAAAAATCCAGCTCTCCGATGAAGAAATCACAGAGGCTGTGAATAAGATGCTGAATGAACCGGAACACGTCTGCGCTAGAACCGGCCTGCTTCCCTTCTGTGCCACCAACAAACCGCCAGCTGTAAGACTTTGATTTTTCTCTTTGTTGAATCTGTTATTGATATGTCTGGTCATTGTTTAATATCAGGGTCTGCATAATCAGGGCAATGATCCGTTTTGGAGCAAAAAACTGGCGCAGGAGAAACCAGAAAAACCAGACAAACCGGAAAGAGCAACCCGGCAAAAGACTAAAGCTGTGAAGAAGATTGCCCACAGGAAAAAAACCACTGCATCTTCTAATCCAGCCCCTGATGATGATGTGGATAATCCGGACTTTGAGGTAGAGCTTGACTCACTTGGTTTATTTTTCATGCGTCTTATTGATGATGATATTCGTCAGGATGATGCTGAAGCCAGCCACACGGATGTTGCAGAGGTAATTATTCTCTCTTCCGATTCAGAAACTTTGCCTTCACAAAAAATCCGCCAGGCAAACCGAAAAGTTAAATTTTCTCATCCTCTTGCTTATTTGGATCCTAAATTTCTTATGAAGACCCAAACAACACGAAGCTCATTGCACAACCCGGCATAGCGGCCAGGTAGTTACCTCTGCCGGTTTATCGAATAGTCCGGTTTGCAAACGCCATTCAGAGGTCTCTAATTTGCTTGTCGGTGCTTGTCCTAAAGCGGGCTGCTTTCGTCAACCTCTTAATCCGTCTGACTCCGATTACCAGGTTACTTCCCACTCATCTTCTGGCGAGTCATCGGCTACTCAGCTCCCACCGCTTAAAACGGTGCTTGGGTAAGCTATACTTATTGTGATGTTTGCAGTACATCGCTTTAGAACATATGTTGTATTTGATTTATTATTCTTCTCAGGGCCAAACCTAGGCCAAGCAAGAAGGCCCGCCTGGACAAAACGGCCGAAGAAGATGTCGTTCTTGAAGCAGGCAAGACACCAATGCTGAAGCGGCTATTCCTGAGGATATTCCCAACGATCCACCGCAGCAAGATGATGATCTTATTGCTGAAGAGAGACCTACTGATACCTCAGGTCCTATCCATCAGCCCAAAGGTTCCATCTGGATTGAAAGCTCCACCGGTCCAGCAAAACCTACTGACAAGCCAACAGCTCCAGTGCAAACCGGCGGTACCAAGGATGATGAGGTTGTCATTACTGGCACTGGCCATACTGAGCCAAACAATCCTGTCGCTTTATCCAAACATTCTGCCAAGGAAGAATTTGTTGCCTTTGGCAAAGGCAAGTGGAACGCTGATCTGATGACTTACGCTGCTCTGAACGCCCAAGATATCCATTCCGGCTATCTGAACTGGCTGTATACCAGTCGTGACTATGAAGCCGGTCTGGTTAATATGATGAAAGATAAATATGAGGTAACTTCCATATGCTTCTTCCTGCTTGTATGCTTCCATTCTTGCTGACTCTCCTAGCCCCCAAGGGCCGGTTTGAAATATTCTTTCAAACCGGGACTTAATAATATAAATCTTGATGCTTTGAAATTCGCTGATGTAGCCCCCAAGGGCCGGTTCAACTTAGCGTAGTTAAACTGGTACTTTAAGTAATCGAAACTGCCACATCAGAATATATATGATCAAATAGCCATTAGCCCCCAAGTGCCAAGCTGAATACTTGTATTGATCTTGGGACTTTGTAAACAATTGAAAGATGAAGATCGAATATGCATTAGCCCCCAAGTGCTAAGCGCATAACTTGTTATGTGGTTGGTACTTGAATCCTTATACCGATTTGTTGAAGCATATATCTGTATGCATGCAGGCGGAGCTGAAGACGAAAGAAAACCAAGTCATCGATCTTCAAGAAAACCTGAAAACCCAACAGGCTGAAACCTCCAAAGCAAAAGAGGAATTGGCCAGCGCCTTAAGCGCCATGGAACAACTTAAGGAGAACTTCAAGAAGAAACGGGCGGATTGGGCCACTGAAAAGTCCGCTTTGATCAAACGAGCAGAGGATGCCGAGGCTGCACTAAAACTAGTGACGGATGAACTGACCAGCATAAAGCGTCACGTGCATGCCATGACCACTGCTATCTTTGGTAAGCCAGCTTGCCTTTTGAATTGGCTCTGCCTTCTTACAGAGTCACCGGTTTATTAACCCTTTATGGTATTTCAGGGACACGCATTGGTCACTTGGGGTCAGATGTGCGGAAGAAATTGAAAGCCGCCTATACATTGGTTGAATAATTATATACTAGTGCCCAGCGGATCATCTGTACCGCGTCTCATAACAAACCGGCGCCCACTTTGATTCAAGATACTCTGATGAAACTGTCAGTGCTTCCTGCCCGGGTTGAAGAGCTGAAGAAATCTGCTGCTTGAACCGGTGCAATCAATGCCTTAATTCGGGCAAAAGCATGGGTGCCGGATTTTGATCCTATTGAAGCGGCTCAGGGCTATCCCAGCTTGAAGGAAGACGGGTCAGAATTTGGTGAAGCGGATCTGCGAGCAATAAACCGGGAGGTACGTCCGCTAGCTTGTCAGTTGGCTGAGGAAGCAGACTTGTCTCATTATCAAGCGCAATATGACAGTCAGAACAAGCGAATAGCTGCACCGATCCATGAATCGGAAAATCTGATCCCTCCAATCCGTAAGCATACTTATGCTCCCGATATTGACCCGTCATTGCTGATCCATGATGAAGCTGTTTTTCAAGCATTAATGGGAATCGACTGGACAACCATGGATTTCCAGCCGCTGGGTAGAGAAACGGAGGCTGAAGCGGCGCAGGATGACCCACAACCATCAGGCCAGGCTGGTGACCAAGCTTGAACCGGAAGCCGGTTTTAAAACTGCCTCTCCTTTGTGAAAAACAATTATATTATTATGGGCACCATGTTGCCTTGTAATAGGCTAGCTGATACCTTTGATGTTGATATGCCTTCGTGCATAATTTGTTCTTCCTATGGTAATGAACTTTCCAAAACACTTTCTGAAATGAGAAATTCGTCAAGTGCCACCGCGGTTGTACCGTCAGGCGGAATATGATGTCTGTATATATGAAATCAAAACATCCAAAACAAAATTTTAAGTATATGATCAAATTTTTGAGATACATAATACCTGCCATCGTTGAGTGTGAAGTTGGCTTGGCCAATCTTGAAACAGAGTTTTGCAAACCCACACTGTTGGAGGAGATAACAACTCCTGTATATATATATGACGCTGGTTTACCATGTAAACCGTGCCGGGTTATAATAAACACCGTGTTACTCCATAAGAGGATGTTAACAACAAGGATCAAACTGGGCAAATAGTCTCCGGATTGACGTGAACTGTGTTCCATCAATTGATTGGTTAAAAAACTTTGTCGGTTTAAAAAACGCAATAAAAAGCAAAAAAAACCTTCAAAGAAAAGTGTGAAGCAAAAGCAATGACAAAACCGTTTGCCAAAAAAGGTTTATTTAAGCTGATCAAATGGCGTTACCATGGCCAAACACGACCAAGCTCTCGTTAGGTGTAACTATGGTTCTAGTCAGCCAGGTCCCCAAATGAAACCGTGGCATTTATGCCGACCAAATGGCATGGTCATGGTTCGGGTTCGACCAAGCCCCCAAGTGATTCTGTGGCCTTAGGCCGATCAAGAGGCATGGCTGGTTCAGACATGACCAAGTCCCCAAGTGATCTGGTGGCTCTCGCCTATCAAGAGGCATGGTATTGGTTCGGACACGACCAATCCTCCAAGTGATATAACACGATGCTTTTAGCAAAGCGAACTCAACGGGTAAACCGGAAGCCGCTTTAAAACAACTCCGTGTAACCACACATGATGTAAAAGAACAGATACCCCGCTTTAGCTAAGGTTCTGGTTTATTATAGTTAATATATACATCGCTGTAATATGTACATAAGTAGAACCAATGGCTCAGGTATAATAAGGCCGAAGATGAGCTATGTTCCACGGCCTGTTGGTCTCCTCCTCCGATGTACGTGAGTCCTTATGTTCTCGAATATCGAAGAGATAGTATGACACTACAGGAATCAGCTATTTTGCCGTCTGCCATGGCGGACGGCAAAGGCATGAACGGCGGACGGCAAAGGCCTTTGCCGTCAGCCACGGACGGCAAAAGGCTCCGGCAAAGTAGGCTACGGTAAACAACTACTTTGCCGTCTGCTTCCTGGCGGCTGACGGCAAAGGCCCTTTGCCGTCTGCGGCGGACGGCAAAGAGAGCGGACAGCAATAATTGCGCTGTCAGTCCGTTAAGTGGCTAACGGCAGGCCTTTGCCGTCCGCCGCTGACGGCAAAATTTCTAGTGTCTTTGCCGTCCGCCGTATGATGTCATCTACACGTCACTACATGGCAGGTTCTTTGCCGTCTGCCACTGATGGCAAAGTGCAGGTTCTTTGCCGTCTGCCACTGATGGCAAAGTCTTTGCTGTCTGCCACTATAGGCAAACTGACCAAATGGGTCAGCTCCCAGGAAGCACAGCTGGATGCCACGTGTCTTCTTCGCCGTCCGCGGCAGACGGCAAAGAGCCCGTTGCCGTCGGTGGCGGACGGCAAAGAGCCTGCATATTGGCTCTTTTATCTGTTTTTTATTAAATCCAACAATTTTCATCACAAATATATATGACATATATAGATATATTTCAAAAGGCCATTACAGAGCAAACATATAAGATATCCAACACATAACTTCATCATCCAACCATATATATTACATGCATAGTTCCATCATACATAACAAGTTCAACATAGAGGCATCCAACCATATATATTACAATAGTTTCATCCAGCGATACATGCATAGTTCAACGATACAAAAGAAACAGAGAAAGGGATAAGGAGCACTCCATCTATGCAAGCTTTCATCAAGTGAATGAAATCTGCAAAATGAAAAATAAGAAAGTTAGAACAAGAAGAGTAGAACAAGAAGAAGAGTAGAACAAGAAGAATACTAGAACAAGAAGAGTAGAACAAGAAGATTAGAACAAGAAGAGTATGTCATTTATGAGCTAACTTACGTGAAATGGGTCGTTTATGAGCTAACTAAGGTCAAATGGATCATTTTTGAGGTAACTAAGGTGAAATGGATCGTTTTTTAGCTAACTTAGGTGAAATGGATCATTTATGAGCTAACTTAGTTGAAATGGATCGTTTTTTAGCTAACTTAGGTGAAATGGATCATTTATGAGCTAATTTAGTTGAAATGGATCTTTTTGAGCTAACTTAGGTGAAATGGATCATTTAAGAGCTAATTTAGGTGAAATGGATCATGTTTTAGCTAACTTGGTGAAATGGATCGTTTATGAGCTAAATTAGTTGAAATGGATCGTTTATGAGATAACCTAGGTAAGATGGGTCATTTTGGAGTTAACCTAGGTGAAATGGGTCATTTTAAAGCTAACGTAGGTAAAATGGATCATTTAGGAGCTAATCTAGGTAAAATGGGTCATTTTTTAGCTAACTTGGATGAACTAGATCATTTATAAGCTAACCTAGGTAAAATGGGTCATTTTAGAGCTAACTTAGGTAAAATGGATCGTCTATGAGCTAACTAAGCTAATTATGCAATTTTTGACATAAGTAAGCTAAGTATAGATCGTTTTAGAGCTAACTTAGGTAAAATGGATGGTTTTGGAGGTCAGTAAGCTTATTAAGTCATTTTGGAGGAGAAGAAGCTAAGTCTAGGTCATTATGGTAAGCATTGGAGGAAATAAAGCTAAGTCTAGGTCTTTATGCATGTGTTAAGAAAAACACTAGATAAACTTACCAAGATCCAGGAGGTGTAGGAGCAGGGTGGCTCGTGTCGGTAGCTGGAGAAGGATCGTGCGATGCTTGTCTGGAGTTACGCTGCACCAAAGATCATTTCCAATGTCTTGTTAGCATGATGACACTCAAATGTTAAGACTAGCAAGTAATGTCCATTCAAATAAAACTCACGGTGGTCCCAGGAGCAATCACTGGCATCGGCGGAGCGGTCTGGCCTGTCTTCTCGCACACAGACTGCACATTTGGTTTTGACGACTCAATCATACTAGTTAGTAATGAGACAAACACTACATGAATGTTTTGGCTAATCTGCAGAAGAAACTTACCACAAGGAGCTCGTACATGGCCCTTGCCTGCATGTCATTCCGTGCCCTCTCCTCCTCCATCATCTTTGTTGTCCTCTCCTCCAACTCCTGCTGCCTCTCCGCCGCCTCCGCCAGAAGTTTCTCCGTTCTATCTCTCTCAATCTGTATAGCAGCCTGCAACACCACTCACATGACCATTTGTAATCATTGATGGAAGCGCACACAATGTAATGGAGAAAGATAATTGAGTACGTATCACTAACCTTGATGGCGAGTTGCACTGGCCGTTCACGAGGCCTTATCTCAGGAGCGGAGCTCGACTGGCGCGCCTTGATCTCCGGGAGAGTGCTAGGACAACGGATAAGTCCATCTCCAATGGCTATGGAGCCATGGGACCTCCCGCCACCAGATATCATCACCAGCTCTGGATCAATGGGACCCTGGCTCGGGTTAAAGTCCTCCCCTTTCCTCGCCTTCCCCTCATCTCTATATCTCACGAGCTTGTTGTCGGAGGAGATGTTGGTGAAGTTGTTTGCATCATCGAGGTCAGACTGAGAGAAAGCCTTGACTTTCTTGAAAGAGGCAGTGTGGGCCATGGCATATAGGTCGTACACCTCTGGCACCTTATCCGCCTTATTGTAGCGTGCCTGAAAGAGAGAAACAATGAAAATTAGTAATTAAAGGGCTCAAGCTAGCATGATGAATGAATTGCATGAATCATGAAGCAAACCACATACCCAGTTGCGCCCGAACTGATATAAGTTGGAGCTGCCTTGATGGTGTGGCACACCTTCCATTTGGGCACATTTGTCCTTGGCCTCGTTGTGGAGGGCTAGCCATTGTTTTGAGCACCACTCGTCGACCAACACCTCCCAACAATCCATTCGATCCGCACACCATCTCAGAGGCGCCTAAGTTAGCAAATAGAAACTTGAGCGCTACGGCTAAGAATTACTAAATGAAGGAACTTAAGTAGAGAAGGCCTTAAGAATTACCTTCATGTACTGCTCCTTACTCAGGAACTTATCGCGGCACGCCGGCTTGGTCTTCTTGATACCACGCAAGGCGTAGTAGTCTCGAACAGCCTGCACCCGAGCCTCGTGCCGTAAGTTCTAGAGTAGGCGCTTGCAGACGTTCTCGATAACATGTGCCGCGTCCTCCTCGTATCCCTCCTCACACCTGTAGAATGTCTGCAATCAAATGAGACAATATTGATTAGTACAATTAATAACTAGCTAGTTGAAGATTTTTAAATGTGTAAAGGAGAAATTACCCAGAACTTTCTGATCACCATGTCTGCCCTCGTGTCGCACACGACACCGTTGATAATCTCATCCGGCGGGGCCGGGGCAGCCACGTAGTGCTCCCAGCTCAATCCAAGCTCTGGAAGCCGACCCTCACCAGGCAACGTGACAAACCCCGGGAAGTTTTGCCGGCAAAGAACTCCAAGGACGGAGTTGGGCCGGCGGACACTATGATGGTGGTCCCAACCCCTGCAGCATGACAAGGCCAACGCATTAGTTATTTGAAGAAACGTGAATGCAGAAGGTACAAAAATATTAAATGCACTTATGTACCTCTCCCCATCAGGGAAAATCAACCACCTCTGCTTGCAGGTCACCGGCACGGACGGGAGCCATGTAGCACCACGCTGGTAGACGTTGCCCCCCTCCTCCCCCTCCTCATCAGTCGGCTCCCCGCCATCATCAGCATGGCCACTCGGCTCCCCGCCATGCTCAGGATGACCCAACCAGGTACCCCATCCAGACGTGTGCTCCTCCGGGGTCTCATGGGCCCAAGTCTCGTGGGCCGAAGGCCCATCGACCCGAGGCTCGTGGGCCGAAGACTCGTGGACCGGAGTCCCTGCAGCCTCCTCCTCAGACGAGTCCACCCTAGCAGTCACGTGCTCGGGTGAAACAGCTGGGGGCGGTGGCGAGGAAGGCGCCGTAAGAGTCACCCTACCTCCTCTCCCGCGACCACGTGCTCCACCTCCTCTCTTCTTCTTACCTCGTCCCCTGCTGGGCACCGCGGTCAACGAAGAAGGGCCCGGCGGTGTCGCCATACTGTCCAGCAACGCTCGGCGGAGAGGTGCGTGTGGAATGGAAGACCTCGCACCATGCACCGACGAAGAAGGGGCCTCGGCGCGCTCCCGACCAGCGCCCACCATCTTTCAACACCTGCCATGACAAAGAATAAACGAAATTAGTACAACATATAAAAAGTACCGACATGAATAATAATATGTATATCACTTAAGTGTATCATCATCAAGTACAACATAAAAAATTGAATACCTGACACTACTAATAATCTCGATCAGTATCATCAATAAATGCATAATCATCATCATCACTATAATCAATGATGGGCTCATAGGGTTCATTGGCATCAACATGTGCAAGGCCACCTTGACGTAATCGGTCAAGCATTGACAGGTCATCAGCAGCAGTAACCTCTTCTTGTTCCGGCTCTTCTTGTTCCTCCTCTAGGGTGATGTCGGATTCATTGTCGCTGTCTACTTCAATGTTTTGGGGTGAAGTATAGCGGTTCTTGAAACGCTTTTTGGAAAGACGTGTCTCTTGGAAGAATTCTCCTTCATATGTGTCTGGGTTAATGTGAGGTTCATAATCCTCTTCCTTTGGGGGAGAAAGTCTAGCACGTGGCGGCACTTCATAAGCGACATCCCAACCTTTCAGATTTGGATTAGTTTGGCAGGCCCACGGTAGATAGAATACTTGGGTCGCCTGTTGAGCCATAATATAGACATCAGGAACATCTAAATGAGTGCTTTGGTTGATTTCAACTAGCCCTATATGTTCATGAGTCCTTCTAGTCTCCTTCGGCTGAAACCAATAACATTTGAAGACTATGACATTCAGTGGGTTTTCACCATAGAACAGAAGTTCATAAATTGCTTCAACTCTCCCATAATACTCGGTACCTCCTTCGCCGATAGCAGATACACAACAATTTGTAGACTTTCGGTCGGCCATAGATAGCTCTTTGCCATAGGTACGAAAGCGATACCCGTTGATGTCGTACTTGTCAAATGAACGGACCTTATAGTCAAAACCATTAGCGACTTGTCTCAATTCGGCGTCCATAGACTCTGAATTAGCCTACAAGTCTAATATGAAAGGATTGTTGCATTATGCACAAATTAGCGAATGAAATGAAATTGTCTAATAGAAATTACCGTTTGTTTGAACCAAGAGATGAAACCGGGATAGCCACCTCCTTGCTTTGCGAGAAGCTCATACTCTTCAATGGAATCCTTTTGGATCTCCGCTCCATACGAGAATATGGCGACATATCGACTGTATGACATATCCAGGAATAAGAGTAGTTTAAAGGAAATAGAAGTTGCGAAACAATGTACCGAGAACTTACTCGATGTACGGCCGCACTTCTATCAGGTTGTTGAAGATATACAACGAAATGGTCCGCCATTCTTCGTTATCCAAAGATACTGGATGTGAAACACTAGCTGGTGCGAGATTCCCTTTGAATAGGCTGAGGTTGGATCCACCCTTTTTAGGCTCGTCAGCATTGTACCGAGGCTTCGGATTATGCAAATGATGATTTTTGGCTTCGTAGTGCGCTGTTACGAAGTTTGCCGCCTCCTCTGTGATGAATGCCTCAGCCATCGATGCTTCAATTCTACGTTTATTTTTACATTTTTCTCGAAGCGCCTTCTGCATCCTCTCAGTTGGGTAGCACCAACGATTTTGCACGGGCCCCCCCCCAATCTTGCCTCGGTCGGGAGATGCAAAATCAAATGCTGCATTGGATTAAAGAAGCCCGGTGGAAAGATCTTCTCTAACTTGCAGATCAACTCCGGCGCCAACTCTTCCATTTCTTCTAGCACGCCAGGCGATAGTTCTTTCGCACAAAGAACACAGAAGAAATAGCTGAGTTCTGCCAGTACTAGCCATTCATCCTCAGGGATGAAGCCACGCAACATCACCGGCATTACCCGCTCAATGCATATGTGCCAATCATGACTCTTGAGACCAAATATCTTCAGTTTATCAAGATTCGCTCCCCTCTTTAGATTCGCTGCATACCCATCGGGGAACATCAACTGCTGTTGCACCCACAAGAGAATTTCCCTCATAGCTGGCCTTCCAAGATTGAACCATGCCTTTGGCTTCGTCCAGTTCTGCTTTCCTTTCGGTTCTTTCATGTTTTGTAACGGCCTATCACATAGCGCCTCCAGATCGACTCTAGCCTTAGTATTATCCTTTGACTTCCCATCTATGCCGAACAATGTACCAAAAAGTGCCTCGGCGATATTCTTCTCAGTGTGCATCACGTCGATGTTGTGTGGGCAAAGGAGGTCTTTGAAGTAAGGCAGATCCCATAAGCATGTTTTGTGAGTCCAGGCGTGCTTAGTATTATACCCCTTGAAGTACCCTGGACGTTGTGGATCTAGCTCGAGAGCGTTTAACTGATCCAGGGTCTGTTGACCTGTCAATGCAGGTGGTGCAGAGTTTTTGACAACTCTACCCCTGATGAGGTTCTTCTTGTCTTTCCTGAACTTATGGCGATGATCCAGGAACTGTCTATGCATGTCGAAGCAAGAAAACTTGCGACCGGCCTGAAGCCAATGAAACTCAAGAGCTCCCTTGCATGTGGGGCATGGGAACCTTCCATGCACACACCAGCCAACGAATAGCGCATACGCCGGCAAGTCATGCGTCGAGTACATGTACCAGACACGCATTATGAAGTTCTGTTTGCTAAAGGCGTCGTATGTCTTGAACCCATTATCCCAGGCTTCTTGCAATTCGTCCTTAAGCGGCTGCATGTACACATTCATATTTTTGCCCGGATAGTTGGGTCCTGGAATTATCAACGTCAGGAAAATGTTCTTTCTTTGCATAATCTGTCCAGGGGGGAGATTGAGTGGAAAGACAAATACGGGCCAACAACTGTATTGGGCTGCCGTCATACCAAACACACTAAACCCATCCTTGCTGATGCCGACTCGAGGATGCCTCGGATCTGCCGCTTTGTCAGCATGTAATTCATCAAACTTTTTCCACGCAACACCATCCGATGTGTGTACCATCATCAGATTCCCATCTGCATCTAGTTCGGTTCTTTTGCCTGTTTTGTGCCATGTCATCTGTCTGGCCGTCTCTTCGACCATGAAAAGACGTTGAAGTCTTGGTACGATTGGCATATACCGAAGAACACTAACGGGGATTTTGGTCTGTGTCTTCTCACCCATACCGTTGTCTACCACAATATACCTGGAAGACTTGCAAATGGGACAATAGTTCAAGTCCGCATAGTCAAGCCTAAATAAGGCACATCCTTTCTCACAGGCATGTATCTTCTCATAGGGCATCTTCAGTGCACGGAGGATTTTGTCCGACTGGTACAGGTTTGCAGGCATTACATGGCCTTTGGGTAGAAAGCGTCCAAATACTGTCATAATTGCGTCATAGCATTCTCTGCCCAAATTGAACTGAGCCTTCAGAGCCATTACTTGTGAGATGGCATCCAACTGACAAAGCTCAGTGTGCTCGTGGAGCGGATGTTTCGAAGACTCCAACATTTCATTGAAGGCCTTTGCAGATTCCTCCATCTCCTCGTCCGAATCCCGAGCATCATCATAGCCTTGCACCATGTTTTCCATCCCGGTACCATGCTCGTCGGTGCGACGACGATCCATCTCAGCTCGATCACGTTGGGCAGACTCACCATGAAATGTCCACACCGTATAATCGGGCGTAAAACCATTCTTCTGCAGGTGTTTACCCATTTCCGCCTCTGTCCTCTTTTCCCAATTGCCGCATCGGAAACAGGGGCACCAAGTTTTCCTCTGGCCATTTGCAAATGCGGCTTGCACAAACCCCTTGGTTTTTGTGAACCATTCAGCGCTCCATTTGTTCTGACCAGTGTGACCGGTATACATCCAAGCACGGTCACTCATCTTGACTTTCAGAGCTACTGGACACACAACAATTATATATGTAATTCACCATGTATATATTCATCAGTTGATCTACTTTGTCAATTTTATTACGTCCATGCAACCTACACTCTAATAGGTAATGATAGGTCCTAATCCCACCCGAGTATGTGTAGATTGGGTTCATTTTCCCATATGCTATGCTCCGGATCCAACGCAAAATTTCGGCAGCACCTCCCCGCTGTTCTCCTGATACACGTCTCTGCAATAAACAGAGAGGATGTGTACCCGGAGAACAACAAGGGAGGCACTGACAAAATTTATGCGTCGGATCCGGAGCAAAGCATATGGGAAAACGAACCCAATCTACACATACTCGGGCTGTCCGTGGATAGCGTTGGACAATTCGAAAGAATCAAGGTTATAAATATGCAAATGCATGCATATTTATAACTATGACGCTTTCGAACGGGAGACACATATTGGTTACGCATACTGATGATTCAAGACACATATATAGCTAGCTACCAAATTTCATGTCATTTGTGCAAATAATTAATGGGGGAGAAGGACATGTCATTTGTGCTCACCCACGAACGAAGGGGCAGAGCTCGTCAAACGCACGGCGCGGTCGTCGAACACCAAACCTCGCAGCGATGAAACAACTGCACATTTAAATCTACCCGATCAACACAATTATATATGATGTTTTTCATAACAAAATCGAAAAATATATGACCTAACTAATAATTCACAAATATATAACCCCGTCGGCCTCTGGAAGGCCAAAGAGCACCTTTTCGGGAGGTTTAGGGGGTCGGGGTGTCATGTCGGTGTCGGGGTGCTGTTTCGGGGTTAGGGTGTCGTGTCGGGGTCGGGGTGTCGGGGTGTGGTGTCGTGGTCTGTGTGTCGGGGTGTGGTGTCGGGGTCGGGGTGTCGGGGTCAGGGTGTCGGGGTCAGGTGTCGGGGTGTGGTGTCGGG